>NW_028277406.1:300000-559750 GCF_059751315.1 Micrasema longulum
TTGTCCGGGTATACATATATTGCCCAGCTTCAAAACACTCTTGCGAGATGCGCATTGCGTGTCCATGTTACTTTACTAAAATAACCTAACGGTACTTTTTAAAGATATACGGTTTACAGAAAAAATATTTTTATAAAAATTGACAGGATTAATGGATTTGGCACAGCGGTACTTTCGGTTTATATCAAGCGTTTAGTTTGCATCGGCATCAAAAGGTAAAAAAATACAAAAATGTAAGGAAAACAAGAAATAACGATTTTTATGAATATCTTTTCATATATAATGAAGTTGCGGAAACAATTACAAATTCAAATTAAAAAAAAAAACAAAGAAATCACTCTTTGAACTTCAGCTAAATTACATTTTTGACAAAATACGTGCAACTGATGTTTATTTCAAATTTAATGGGAGATTTTTACCCTGGTGGCGACTTTTTAAAATAAATTATGATGGCGAGTATGTTTGCAATATAAAAAAACTTATCTTCGAGTAAAACACACGTTTTAAATCACCTTTATACACCTTTTATCGGTATGTATCAGATCGTCTTCATTGGCCATCGTGAGATAAAATTATTTTTTATATTGTAAAAAAAACAAATATATGCATTACTTTTCATTTGACAAAGTAAAAGAGATTCCAACTGTTCTGTAGAATTACTACTATCTCAGTTTCATGGTTAATTGCTTTTTGTATAACAACGTTCAATTAAGGTACAAGCTTGTTATATGAACATTGATTTATTATTAAGAGCTTCGATGTTCATTTGTCTGTAAAAAATGACAATGCAAGCAACGGTTTATATTTTTAACGTTATTTGATCGTTTTCGGGCGATTTTAGTACGTTTTATGCATTTTCAATATTTTGTTTATTGGTTCAGTGAACGATCAATTTGCGTTGCTCGCTATTTGTTGTATTAAATGTATCTAAGCGGTTTTTAAATATTTCAAAAAGCTGGGTGCACAAAAAGCAGCGAGGGAAAACATTTTTGAGAAAGTAATACGGAAGTCTATGCATTTACAGGGCTTATGACCTGTCATTGGCTGGTTTAAGCATCCACTACACACACCGTGTAACATTTATTATTCTGCTTATGTTTGAACATCCACATTTCCTCAACTCTTCAATCTGTTGACTTTTGTGAAGTAAAACAGCTGAAACTTTTATCCTGTTGGTAAGATTCATCCGGCTGAACCAAGTCCCCAACTAGGCAACACCTGAAAACAATTTTCCAATTTTTATGCTTCTTCTTTTCCTAGGTAGTTAACTCGACAATGTTTTGAGTATGTCCAAATGCTTGCAGACTGGGTGAATTTCCTCCCTAAGGAGTTATTCATATTTTAATTTGTGTCAACGGAAGGAAAATATTTTTGAGAAGATTATCTGGAAGTCTGGGTATTTACAGGGCTTATGGCCTGTCATTGGCTGGTTTAAGTGCCCATCCATATTTCTTCTCAAAAACATTTTCACTCTCTATAACAGCAAATTTAAATCTTAATAACTCCCTAGGTAGAAAACCATGCCTATCTACAAACATTTGGACATACTTAAAACAATGTTAATTAATCTAACTAAATCTAAAAAAAAATATTTCAAGAGACATTTGGTGTGTGGTGGCTAGGGCTTTTTGGCGCAGCCGTTATGTTAGCACGCTCAGGGACTGCCGGTACGCTTTCCGTCAGCGTGCTCCACCAAATTGATAAGGATTAACGTCCGCGTGTCCCGCTCCGCAAAGGAAACCTCGTAAGAGTAACCTTAACTTCTCGGTCACGGACGGGAACCCTTATGTTGAAATGGTATATGTAAGGTGCGATAGTAAGTGAAAGAGAGTACTCACGGTTTGTTCGATGTTTATGACACTGAATCAATACAAGAGTTGATTAATGACTATTTAATTAATGTAGAATACGAAATACTAAAAACTAGGCATTTAGATAAAACGTGGATGACGAAGCGATTCAGGTGCTGCACGAAGTGCGTGCGGTTCGGTGGACGATTCGGGGAGACCTCTTTCGTTTTCGGTTATTCGGTCAGCCTAGTGTAATTCCTTTCGTCTATGTTCGGCTCTTTTCGGCTCACCGAACACTTTCCGCGTGACGTCGCGCCTGCTGGCGCCACAGACATAAGGAACATTTTATGGAAGGAAAAGTAGAAGTTTAGGCATTTACAGGGCTTATGACATGCCATTGGTTGGTTCGAGTTGCCACTTTATACACTGTCAATGTCAACTCTTCCATATGAGGGTGGCGATTTACAATTTGCGTGGGTATTATTTGAATAAATCGTTGATCCGTGTTAATGTTTGTAGGGTGAGAAAAGATGCGTTTGAGCAATGATTGCAGATGTTGACAAAACAGTATGCGGCCAAACAAACCACAGCAGACAAAAATCCTACCATTGAGAAGTCGGGAAAGGGGATTAGGGATAGGAATCAGGATGCTAAATCTCAAAGTCCTGGTTTCTGGGTAGTGTTTTCTTTTTTTGGCAAACACAACATTTTCACTATAGTACTGCGGGGAATATTTAAACGAATGTGGCAGCGCGTTGGTTAGAGTATGAAAAAGTGTTCGGATGCGGGCAGATGATCAAAAGGCGAATAGATTCGGGCAGAAAAAAATATGATGCATGTGGTTGTTGACAGAACAAATTATTCAGCGAGATAAAACGTTATTGTTGATGTCGGTTGCTATGGATTTGGAAAACTGTTCTCATTGAAACCGTAGCTACCCATGGTGACGAGGAGAATAAACAAATATAGGAAGCTGGGAAATCACAGGATAGGTAAGGTAGGTGGACCCTCATCAACTGGCGGTCCGTCTTACCAGAAACCACTCAATATCACCAACCACTCACGCAACCAAATTTGTTTGTAAAATTAAAGAAATAATGATGTCTATCACACAGAATCAAAATATTGTTGATAAAACCAGCAGGTCCGAAAAAAGTTTTAAAAAAATAGTTTTATTTTCAAGTGTTGCCTAGTACGTTCAGTGAAATAATTTGGGAAGAATCTCACCCGTATCAGGAGAGATAGAAGTATTAGCTATTTTACTTCACAAAGATCAATGGATGGAAGAATTGAGTAATAAAGATGTTCAAACATGGGCAAAACTGTGAATACATAATTTGTGAAGTGGTCACTTGAAGCAGCCTACGAAGAATCGTTAGCCACAATTTTTTTTTGTAGCACAACAGGCCAGGAGGCTCATTTACAGTGGTGAATTACAACACAGAGAACCGAGGCTTGAGAAAAATCGCATTTTTTAAATTTATTTATTTTTTTATTTTCTTTTATTTAGGAAACATAGAGTACAGTTACAAAATTCTATATTTTACACAGTTACACTTAACTCTAATGGACCAGCAAACTTTTCATATTATATAGTAATTACATGTAAGGTTATTAATTAAAGTACAAAAAAGAGAAGGAAAAAAACATAAATAGAAGTCTTTTAAAAATTTAAATTAAAGTAAAAAAATAAAGAAAATTTATAATAGTAATTGAAAGTAAAGAATTAAAATAAAGAATGAAAAACATGCTTACATGTAAAAATAAAATAAAATAATAATAACATTTTTTTGAAAAGAAAAAACGTTAATATACACATAGGTACATATTTTAAGGGATTCAAAGAAATGATAAGACGAATCTTTAAAGAATCTTTAAATAAATAAATAAAAAAAAATAATTTAAAAACATCTTCAAAATTAATGACCCATAGTAACAGCAGCAATTTCTTTGTTCTTACCAGGAATTGAACCTGTAACCTCCCGTGCGTAAGATGAACGTCTTAACCACTACACCACGCAGGCTTAGACTTTCATATTTCGTTCTATAAAATGTTCCTTATATTTGCGGTAATAATATACACATACTATATTTTATGTTTGGGCAAATTTTTTAATGAGATTAAAAAAAAGTGTTTTATGTTTCACCGAAGGAGTCCCTGGGTTTCCTAGCTAGAAATTTAGATTTAAATAACTCCTTAGGGAGGAAATTTAGCGTGTCTTAAAATATTTTGACATACTCTTAGTGTTGAGGAGTGGACGAGGTGTGATGAATACTTCGTCCTAGGAGGAGGAAAATTTAGTAAGTGGACTGTATTGTTAGGGGAAGAAGGTTGCGCAACTCCACTAACCTACTGATGGATGAGGCGTAACAAGTGCTGGAACCCTGGTAAAACTGGCAGTCGGAAAACGCTGACATAGCTTGTCTCGATGGATCTGGTGGTCTAAAATGACGCGGGCACAGTTCGCCTGTGAAAATATTGGCAAAGCACTTCACTCGTTATGTTAGATTTTGTAATGATAATAAAATTTTTGTTACGGCACTCACATGTAGAATTGTTGTTGCGTTGAGTACGCTAAGAACTGGGAAGGACGGGTAGGTAGGTATACATTTGGTTCAAACACTTAAAATTGTTGATTAAAACAACTTGTAGAGGAAAAAGTATGAAAGTTTGAAAAATATTTTCAGGCATTGCCTAGTAGGTGAAATGGTTCTACCGCATGAATACTTCGCAAAAATCAACGAATGGAAGAGTTGAGGAAATGGGCATAGTTTGTACAGTGGCCATCTAAATCAGCCAATGGCTTAAAATATTTTATCTTTCTGTTGCAATTTTTTTTAATGAATATTAATTTACTTAGTTATTCGTAGAGTTTTTTTAGACAAACGTTTAAAAAAAAAACTTTTCACGTGAATAAATAGGGCATATGGACCAGTCAACGACTTTTCGTAAACTCATTAAGGCTTTAATTTTCATAATTAATTTTGTTTTCCTAAAAAAGATTTCCGTCTCCCTTATAAAACATCTCGCAATATTTACCATTTTTACATTTTCTTTACAAATACCGACTTAAAATGATGAAAAAAGAAAAAAAAACCTCTCAGTCGGATAAGTTTTTTTTCTATTTTTCAATTGTACAAAGTAACGAAACAGTCAAATACTTTCAGGAATATTTTTCTAAAAATTCTGTTCCCTGAAAAATTGTATTTTCAGATGGAGGATATTGAAATTTCATTTGACAAAGAGAATTTATTATCTTTTTCATGCTAATGTCATGTAGCTTGTGTTATGCCAAACTTCAAATAACTACCTAGCACCGGTTGTAATTTTGAAGAGAAAATTCAAACGGAAATTCATAAGCAATAAATTCCATGAAAATATAGTTCAGTTAAATTCATCACTACTCTCGCATCATCATCATCATCTCTTTCCGCACCTAATGGTCCATAGGGCACCGCATCAGTACAACAATAGCTTTCGTCCACTTAACATTCTGTTTTGAAGTCATGTCATCAAATAAAATAATAAACGTTATTTAAAAGCAAATTTTATATCTTGTGGCGCAGAAAACTTTCATTCGACTGACTTTTAACATTTTGTTTCACTTTTGGTGTTCATTCTAGAATTTGGAAAAAACAGACACCACTTATGTGAAGATCACCATCATTTTATTTCATGTCCGCTCCCTATTTGGAGCATATGGTGGTGAGCCTCCACGCATCTCTGTCGGCTGCCAGCTCATATGCGTCCTCCCAAGTAAGGTTAGCGTCCCGAAGTTCTGACATAATCTGCCAACAAACATACAACAGTGGAAGTCCAAGACTTCGAGAGCCGGATGTCTCGTGAAGTAGGCAAGCGTGGTTTAGTATCACCTCTATTTCTCATATTTTTTGACAATTTATATAGCACCATTTTTGTAAAAATCACCTCAAGGGCGCTGTTTGGTAAATAAATATCCCAGCACTTCTTGCAGCTACAGAGCGCATGAACAGTTGGGATTCTAATTCCTAGTTTCCAATTATGATATATATAAGCTAGATTACAGCACGTTTTGCAGCTACAGAGAGCATGGACAGTAAAAAATCTAACCCCTGTTTGCATTTTATTTACTTTTTATTTGACAATGAAATTTAAAGTTTTAGTGATATTTATACTTCGTTGAATCTTCAAAATCTGTTAGGATTCGTCTTACGTACAGCCAGGGCTTTTGGTAATACACGAGTACTGAGAATTCTTTAAAACTCGTTGGTGCGAAGTAGACTTGAGAGTGGCTCGATGATTTGGGGAACGTGTGGGCTGAAGTTATCTCTTATGGTGGAGAGGATTCAGAAGAAATTTCTTCGATTTCTCTACATCAAAGAGTGCGGATATTATCCATGGTTTTATCCCACTGAGTTTCTCCAGGCTATGCTTGGTTGCAGCAGTTTGAAGACCAGAAAGAATGTGTATTTAACTACGCACTTTTTTCGATTGTTGCACAGTATTATCGACAACCCTGAAATAATGCGGAGCATTGGCTTTTATGTTCCGGATCTTAGACAGCGTCAGCATAGACTGTTTCATATTTCAATATACAGAACTAACCTGCCAATGGTTTTGCCTGTTAGAAGGACTATCTTTATGTTGAACAATATTACTTTGGACATTGACATTTTTTACGTCTCTAAGGGAGTTTTTCGTCACAAGATTCTCTTACTTTTTAAACGTATTATTCTCTGGATATTAAAATTACTTATGTGTTATTTTTATACATACATAATTTAACCTTATTACTTAAATTATTTATATATGTATGAATAAAGATATTTCATTTTTTGATATACATATATATAAATATGTAAAATTGAAATTGAAAAAAAGGTTATTATGGACTATATAAGAGAAAAATAAATAAATTTTATTAAATGAACAAGAAAACGAAAAAATAATAGAAAGAAAATGCTAAAACAATAACAAATATTTTTAAGAGGTCAATAAGTGTTTTTTTAAAAGAACTTTCTTACATTTGTGGATATAAAGTTATCGTTCATGTAGGTATAATTTGGAAATTGGTAAACTCGAAATAATTTTTGGTTTACAATGATTGATTGCTTTAATTTTATTTAGGTTCATAAATATTAAAATATTTCTCCAAGAAGTTTGTAAGATATTCAAATTTGACCACTTTAAGGCCTAGTCGCTCCAAGTTAAGAGCACAATTAAATTGTTTGAACAAGTTTGTTTTAAAACAGTTGTCAATCTTATGGGCTAAGTCAAATTTATTCAATTTAATTTAAACAACCATTAGAATGCAGTTACAAGCTGAGTAAATGTTAATCAACAATATTTGAGTACGTCCAAATGGTTGAAGACAGCAACCAGAGAAGTTTATCAATGAAGTTTAACTGTTCATCTAAGTATTTTAATATGGATGATAACATTTTTAACGAAGGTAATATAAATGAATCGGCATTTACAGTTGAAAGCATTTTTATTCATTTAACTTACTTACTTTTATTTTATTATTTTTATTTAAAAATAACGGTTAAAAAAACCTTTTACAGTAAAAGGTTTTACAGAAATAATTCTAGCAGTGAACAATTCATTGTGTAATAAATATCATATGAAAAACAACTATTTAATCCAACTAAATAATTAAAACTAAACAAATTAGTAAATATTTTTTTTTAATAACTGCAAAAAAGTAAAAAAGGAACATACATATTTGAGATGACAAATAAAAGATAACAATTAAAGCAAAAAACCCTATGTTCTTAATATAAATAAAGCAAATTAAAATTGAGAATAATTCAACATAAACATAAAGTGACTAGTATTTAGCTAGGTAATAATAAAAAAGAAAAATAATGCCACAATAAGATTTCAAAAATAATACGATTTTTGGATCAATATGAAAGCTTAAATAATCTTAATAACACCTTTCTTTTATCAGTCAATGTCTCCTTACTTAGTCGATTATAAAGTAGGGATGCTAGAATATGAGGAAATTTACTGCTACAGGAAATGAATGTTAAAAAATAAGTGGGTGTTCACGTATAATGGGTAAAACATGTTTATTTATTCATTTTTTCTATTTTTAACAAAGATTAATATCTAATAAAATGAATATAACGTCAATAGTGTTACTCGTGCCGAGGACACTTAACAATATCGAAAATATTTTGAGTTCATCCAATTTTTTATAGACAAGGACTGGATTCAACGCCCCGGGGAGCTGTTAAAATTAACATATTACAATAGAGATAAAGAAAATTTCAGAGAAGGTAACATAGAAGTCTAGGCATCTACAAGGCTTGTTACCTGTCGTTGGCTGGTTTTAGTTGCCACTTTACACACTAGGTAACATTCACCATCCTGCCCATATTTGAACATCTTTATTCCTTCAATTCTTTCATCTGTTGATGTTTTTTCACAAACTTCAGTAAAAGAGCTAAAACCTTTATTTATGCGGATGAGATTCATGAAGTTGTATTATTTTACGTAATCATTCAACCATGGGCAGAATGGTGAATGTTACACAGTGTTTAAAGTGGCCAATCAAACCAGCCAATTACAGGTCATTTAACCCTGTAGATGCCTAGACTTTTATTTTACCTTCTCAAAAATGTTCTTTATCTCTGTTGTAATATGCTAATATCAACAGCTACCCAAGGAGCTTAATCCTTTTCTTGTCTAGAAAAATTTGGATAAACACAAAATATTGTTGTTTCTAATTTATTCCCTTTTTTCCAATAAGGATACCTTTATTTCAATTTTCCTAAAAGTAAAGTCTGCATTTTTGAAAAAAAAAATATATATTTACAATTATATTATACTGTATATGTGCTTTATAAAACCTTAAATATTACTCTCACATAATGTTAGAAAGCAATTGATTGAAATCTACTTTCACGGATTGAATGAAATCGAGTTTTATTTATGCTATATTTAAATGGCCCCTATAGAAACAGTAATAAAACATTCATAGTGACATTTCGTTATGTTACGAGATTATAAAGCAAAATGCAGTTTAAACTGCCAATAAAGAAGCTTTATTGCAGAGAAAATATCCCTTATATGTTTTAATAGGGTTGGGGTATGTTTTCCTGAAAATTAACCCGAGATAAACCACTTCAAAGCCTACCCGCGAAGCCTTTTAGTATCTTTACTCAATCAACTTCAAACCACCCTACGTATTGAAGGCTTTAAATGCTAGACCATTAAGGTAGAAATGCATAAAGTTGTTTACTAGTTGTGATTGGGTTTAGTTCACAAACACCCTTATTTTTTAACCCTACTCAGAGTAATTATGAAAACATGTTCTCTCAATTTCGAAAACGAATTTTTATTATGTTTGTTAATAAATATGTTTAAATCTATTAATTTTTTAATTGCATTTTGATTTGGCCCCTGTGGATTTATTTCAATTAATATATTGCAACAGCTGTGAATTTTACAAAGTGTGTAAAGTGGTCACATAAACCAGCCAATGATAAGTTATAAGACATTTTAATGTCTAGACTTCCATATCACCTCCTCTAAATTATTCTCCACCTCTGCTATAAAATATGAATAATTTTAGTCGGAATCGGGTTTTATTCCAGTGGCTAGTGTTGCAGACTCAAGGATCAGAGATCCGAGGCTCGAACCCTACTCTACCCCAACTCGATTACTATTTTCTAAGAGTGAGTTATTTACATTTTGTTGAACATAGTCACCTTAATTGAAATATTTGGGTAAATTACAAGAACGCTAATATTTATTTTTTAAAAAATAGTTTAACCACTTCATTATTTGTGGATTATTAATAAATATAGTATGAATATTATTTGAAGCTCTAACATTGTGATTTTCCATGTAGTTGGGGGGTGGACGAGGAGTTAAGAATATCTCGTTGTTTTATATTGCGAAAATGGCGCTATATTATAAGTTATCCATAATAATGATAAAAATAAATAAATAAGGCTGGATGACAAAGTACATGCAATAAAAAATAAAAATAAGAGACCGTCTGTACAAATAAAAAATAAAAAAAAACAAAAAAGAACAAAAAAACCACTTTTTAGTCACACTAACTAAACAAATAAAAACAGTTACGAAGTACAGAAAACAATTAAAACCATAACCAAAGAAAATTAAAAAGGACGAAATTTCCAACAACAACACCAACAAACCATCACGCCGTTTCCCCGTAGGGATAGGAAGAGAAGATAGAATGCCATAACACTCTATCTTGGCATACAGACCTCGCTTTCTCTACATTCATACATCTTCTCATGCACGCACGCCGATTATTCCTACTTTTGACATGTCCATCTTCAAGTATTTGATGGACTTAATCGTGCCATGGCTTTCTCGGTCTTCCTCGTTTTCTGCATCCACCAACATTCGCATCGTAGATCCTTTTAGCAGTTCTTTCACTGTCCATTCGCTTTACATGTCAAAACCAACGCAGCACCCCTTTCTTGATCCTGTCAATGATGCATGTCTCAGCCTTACACACTTCACGGATCTCGACATTTGTGTACATATTGTATCGGACATCGCCGCGCGTGCGGCGAAGGGACATAGAACGCGGCCCGTGACGTGGCGAATAAGCGCTGAGCATTAAACATCGACACCAAGCTGAGCGGCCATTTTGCGGGCTCCTAGTCGGAGATGATAGCTGCACGAGAAAAATCGTGCAAATGAACGCGGAGAGGCGGTTGAACCCCCCGGCCGCGACCGAAGCTTCCCGAGTGGCCGCCAGGGCGACGAATGGCGCTCGGACGAGAGTGTACGATACAAGTGTTTTACAGTATTATTTATGTGTTGGCTTATTTTCGGCTAGGAGTCTCGATTTGTAATCTAATTAGCTGCCCCTTAAATAAAGGCGGTAAATCATGTCACTCGCAGGGGCAGAAACTAGAATATCGAGACCCTTGCCACATATATGTATCGGATTGCGGGAAATCAGACCCTGTCCAATCCCATTGAAACTTGTGTCACACTTTTTATCAGTATGTAGGATCTTTTCCTGTATCATATGTACATTAATAAAGAAACGAGGAAGAGGCCTACATATTCGTTTCATCAGCATACAGAAAATAGTTGTACTACTCATTTTTTATCTCATTCTGAAATTTTTCATACAGTTATTGATGTATACGTTGAACAACCATGGTGACATTACATGTCTCTGTTTGACTCCTCTAGGAATGTTAAACCACGATGTGAATGACCCATTCACTTTCACACATGCTGTGCTGTCCTTGTACAGTGACGCATCAGCCCTTGTAAGGTTGCCATTCACTCCATACTCCTTTCAATATCTTTTCTCGGTCTTTCCATCCAAGCGAAAATTTCCAAATTAAAAAAAAAACACGAATAAAAAAGAAATTGAACGAGCTTAAAATCACCCAGCTATGACGAAATTTAAAGTACTAACAGTAAAATAACCAAGTGTGGAATAACAACGACCAATGTAAACCTAATTAACAACCACAAATCCGCAAGCGGAATTTTTCCTGGAGAAATGAAAGCAGCTAAAATGACCACAATTTACAAAAAGGAGCTTGCACCTTCAGACTACTTACAAACTTGACCATTTATTTAAAAATAAAAGTTTATTGTACATTATTTGAGACATAAGTCCCAACTCCATGGGACCTTTAAGTCCTGAGTTGAGTTGGGACGAGCAATTAGTTGACACAGACACATGAGTGTATCACCACAAATATAAGATCAGAAACATAAAAAATAGTATTTAAAAAAAAAAATACATATATGGCACATCAATATGGTAACTAATATATTTTAAAAAGTCCTATACAATCGACTGTACCAACACCTTGGAAACCTTAATTAAATTCCAAATAATAACATGGATTTCAAAAATTGAGTATACGTTCACAGATTTTCGTGTCGTTGACATCAATATACAACTTAATACAAACAATTAAAGATGAAGGAAATAATGTGACCCCACTTAAACTTTACTTTTTACTTTTTACTTTTTACTTTTTGCTTTTTACTTTTTACTTTTTAATTTTTACTTTTTACTTTTTACTTTTTACTTTTTACTTTTTACTTTTTACTTTTTACTTTTTACTTTTTACTTTTTACTTTTTACTTTTTACTTTTTACTTTTTACTTTTTACTTTTTACTTTTTACTTTTTACTTTTTACTTTTTACTTTTTACTTTTTACTTTTTACTTATTACTTTTTACTTTTTTAGGCGTTAGACACAGTCCACACTGATACTTTCCTGAAAGAAAAAAAAAATATCCATATATATTGAACTATCTGAATGGAAGAACAAAGAAAATCGAATGCGAACAATCAGTTTTGGGAGATAAAAAGATCAGGTTAATATTTTAATTGGGGGCGGTCTATTAAAAAAAAACAGCCCCAAATATGCCTTAGGGCCTTAGGCGAAATCACTCGTTGGTCAAATTAAACAAAGCAACTGAGACATTTTATTGCCAATTTTATCAAAATGATTATCTAATCGAGTTTAAAAAAAAATATTTTCAATAAATATCGATGTTATTAAAAATATTCAAATCTAAGATAACCAGAGAAAGTTTCGAAGGAAAAATGACTACATAAAAGGGATATACAGAAAAACCCTTTGTTTTAAAGGCTGTATAAAGAGTAAAGACTTTGATCTGTATAGTCTGCGTTAATGCCGATTTCTCTGAATATCTTATAATAACTTTGCATGTTTTCTTTTATGCTTTTGGCTTTAGAATACTGTACCGTATACGTATTACGGCCTAAGGCGTATTGTAACGGAACAAATTTTATTTGATTTAATTTTAACTTTCATTCAATAAAGTCATATATTTTATGAGGTGATTTAACGAAAATTCATACCTAAAAAGCATACAATTCGTCAATATTTTTCAATAGCATTCAAAATGTATGTATTGGTAATAAGAGAATTACACAGAATATTTTTTTATGTTTAAAAAAAAAAGAAATATTTGCGTTCTTATGAGTTACCGAAATATTTAATTTTGAGAACAATTTTCAATGAGTTGTAAATAACTCACAATAAGAAACTGGTAATCAAGTTGGTTTGGAGTCCGAGACACTAGCTGCGGAAGAACAACCTGATTCGTACAAGTACTTCAACAATAAAATCAATTAAATAATAATATACCTCGGTACTGACAAGCTTTCACGTTGTGCTAGCCTTGTATTGTGTGTATGAATATACTTTTTCTGGGAATCACCATCAAATCGATATCTAGTAACAAATTTGAGCCATAGAATAGCATTCAATTCGCTGAAATGATTGCAAAACTTTATAAAAGTCTTGAAATTCTTTTTGGAAGTCACCAGATCTGTATGCCCGACAGGACCTATAGCAGGGCCACGGATAGTAGCGAGATGCGAGAAAAAGAGAGTAATATAAGAAGAGAGAAAAAAAACGAGAGTTCAGGATGTGTTCAGAAAATTCATTTGGATACCCGCAACAGAACGAAGAGGCATCAACAATATTGAAAACAAATTTGTCATTAAATTTACTATGACCTGATAAAAACTACGTAGCCCAGTGATCGGTGTATTAATACAACAAAAAATTACATTATGAAATTTCTTTTTATTTTAATAAACAGATAAACAAATTATTATCAAGCACTGCCCGCCTTTGTGTCCTGCCTAAAGAAGCGACTATATGAAGAGTTTTGTGATATCTTTTGTATACATTTGAATGACAAGTCGGTACTTGGGTTTGGAGGCGTTTCCCAGTAATGGTATCGAAAAGCAATGAAAGGTTTTTTGTATAGTTTGCTTTTTATTAGTAACACATTACTGCTAACCTTTCTCGATTTTATTTCACGTTCTCAAATTTTTTATGGACCACGTTTTAGAAAGAAATCCACGTAGTTTAAAAATCTATGAACATCATTATTTGTGGATAAGATTATAATGATGATGATGATTATAATCACGAGACAGGCCAAGTATTTTTGATCCAATATTTTGTGTTTATTCTGTTATATAAAGATCTCGTCGCACGATTCTTTAGAATTAAACTTTTAACAGTTCAATAACGGTTGCTGTTTCGTCAAAACAAAAAAATAATTTTTCGAATGCTGACAATATCGCAAGAACTATTTCAAACTTTTTAAGCTTTACTTTTTGAATAATAATGAGTAAACTACGTCTTTAAGTTTCAAGCACTTTTAAGTTGTACACCAGTGACTGGATTTTATCGTGACTGACATCACCAGACTATGTAGTAGAAGACTGTACTAATGTATATTAAGAATATTTTTTTGTCACTTTCAGAATCAATTATAAAATTTATTATTGATTCTTTACTACCACTGTTTAATACGCTTTAACCTCATGGGCTTTTTCTTACTTACAAAATTCAATGATCAAATTATTAATTGAAAAAAATTGTACTGTCAGCGACACGATATTCCAATATCCTTTTAGTATAAATATTTTATCCGTAAGAGCTCTATTATAGTCCAAGCTGGTTTCTCAGCATGCGTCTCTATCTGAATATAGAAATAAATTGGAGTATGTATATAATACTCGGTTCACTAGTGTAAATAGACTAGCTCTCCCTTAATTCAATAATAAATACGGGAAAAGAACACTAGAGTACAATACCCCAAAAATGTACAATATGCTCCCATTAAATATAAAAAATCAAAAATCAAAAAAACTTATCTGGCGCAAGAGAAAGACGTCTGCTGAGAATATAGCTTTTAGAACGTGTTTTTTTATATTTCAGTTTTTTTGTGTTTTTCTTTTTTATTTGGAAATTTTTTTATTTTCGAAGTACATATTTTTTTTTTCCAAAGTAATAAGAGTTTTTATATGTTTATAGAATTTAAGGGATAAGATTAAGTATATATGTATATTAGAACTTTACTATAAGCACCTGCTGACGAACTGCATTTTATGCAGTTCAGTAAGACTTGATAATTTATATGTTAATTTTTGTATGCTTTTGATAAATATTTTTTTTTTAAATATACTCGTATATATATATGAATTCCTATGTAACAAGAAAAAGGGCGTATTTTGTATGGAAGTTCATATGGAAACTTTAACTATTCAGAAAAGCTTTTATATGCTCCTTCAACTTATTAAAGTATTTATTATTAGAATTTGTTATAATTGTACTTGTATGTAACGTTTTCAGAGCAAACTATTACTGGATAAAATTCGGCATTTATTTAATAAAAACAGAGTGTATTTTGTGACGCGTTTTGTCTTCATTTGACATTTTCAGACAAGTTCAAGTTTGAAAATGCAATTAGAATATGAAACAAGTCATGTTATGCAGTCTTATATATGACATTGATTTCAATGATGTTTTGTTATTGATACCCTACTAATAGTTAATTACTTTTTTGGTGCAATAAACCCATTGAAATATACAGTTTTCTTGGATACGATGACTCTGATGAGCCAAACAAGCTCCAGTCATCACTGCGACGTATAAAGATCTATTGTTCGTTCCAACTCAGCACATGACTTTTGATCCAATAGAGTCGGTACTTATGTCTCAAAATTGGGTAATAAATTGTTTGTAAGTAAATAAATAAATGAATTGTGATGAGTCTATGAACATTAATTCTTGGCCTCCAAGCCCAGGCCTTTGGCGAGGTAGACTACTTAATTGAGAACGAGTGCTGTTATATTTTAAGTATTTCAATTCAATTCAATTCAATTAATTTATTTTAAATATAATATATAATACAAACATATATTCAATATGCACATATTATATAAAAGAAAAAAATACATGAAAGAGACTCATGTCAAAGTAGTAGGAGAATGCTGCTCCGGAAAACGTCTTCGGCTACATGGAACAGATTAACATCCAGAGCGACGTTGTTCAGCGTAGCGGTAGCCCTTCCAACAGGCATAACCATAGGCAGGCTGGTCTTGTTTATTGGAATATGAAACAATCTGCGCTGACGCTGTCTTAGGTAATTATCAGGAACATATAAACCAATGCTCATCATAATCTCTGAATTATCGATCATGTCGCGCAACAATCCATAAAAATGTGTAGTCAAATACACATTTCTTCTAGTATTTGAACTATTGTAGCCAAGCATACCCTGGAGAAACTCAGTCAGGTAGAGCCGAGGATAATACCCGCACTCTCTCATGTAGATATATCTTAGAAACTTCTTTTGGATTTTCTCTATCATAAGAGAGTACTTCAGTTCATGTGGCCTCCAAATCATCGAGCCAATCTCGAGTCTACTTCGCACCAAGGAGTTGTAAAGAGTTTCTGAGTACGCGGGTATTTTTAAAAACCCTGGCAGTACGCAGAACAAATCCTACCATCTTCAATGCATTACCACTGTAAAATGTCACTGTCTTGTGGTGTCATTAAATGGATTGGTAAGGGGTAAGTGTTATCACATCCTTAGGTTCAACTAATAGTCCACCGAAGATGCGGCTTCTTTTGTGATACAAAACATCACATTCACAAAACATGTGTAAAGGTGTAACATCGTTGATAAAATATTAAATATATTTAAAGCATTTACTTTATGGTCAAACATTTTACTAAATGTTATTAAATATTTGTACATTTGTGCAAGTATTATTTGGAGATTCTTTATTTGGAAACTAGTATTTCGAACATTATTTCCAAAGGACTATTTTTATTTGACAGGATACTATTGACATATTATTTATCACATGGGACATGTGTCGTTCGAAGGGACCGTTTTCAGGATTATTCATTTTATAAGGAATCGGCCAGTGATTAGTGTTAACATCTCAATCATAATGGAAATATCTGCTGAATTGCATTGTTATATTTTTCAATAAACTTTTGTAAAAGTGTTGCATTAAAATATTTTTTAATAAAGTTACGTATATCGCCAAGTAAATTATAATTGTTGTATGAGTTAATTTATTATGTAGGTTCAAATGAATGAACATTTTTTGTAGATTACCCATAAAATAAATCACTGCTCGCCGCTGGTGTCCAGGTACTCAAATAATGTTATACTCAACGACACAATTAAGCGTCTGTAAGCATTATCAGCATAATTAAGAATTGAATTCTACCGAGTTCAGGGTTTTTAGAGCTGCATTTCATTGTATGTACAGGCAATATAATCATATATGGTGTAAGGTTCAATTTGGAAGACATTGGGATTGATTTCAGTATTTTTTAAATAAGGTATATAAATGGTTTATTTTTGTAAGTACATATCCTCGAACAAATAAGTCAAGCCTATAACAAGTTATAAGCTCTAACCTAGAATTCAATATTCACTTCTCAAGGAGATATCTCTCAATAGTCTCGTGTTCCCCTAATTAGATCAAGTGTTGAGTATATGTATATTTTACATGTTATGTGAACATATAATATCGTTTTGCATTGATTGTTATGTTGTTCAAGAACCTATGTGTATTGTATTCATGTAAAGGGTGATCCAAACATAACGCACGATGTTAATTGTAAATAAAACAAAAAGTTTTCAGAGAATTATCTTATTTTTTAAAAACTATGATTGAAAGATCTATGTCTGTTATCTGTAAAACAAAATATGGGCATAATGCTTGCCTTCGGTGGCAAACCTCTAGCCCATGGTCCATATTTTTGATGACGCTGAGACATAATTGAACGTAGTTATGCAGAAAGCAGCCAGCCATACAAAAGTGAAACTAAGATAATAGCACCTTTATAAAACGAGTGAACTGTCAAATCTACACATCAGTTGGAATGTTTTTGACTTTGACAACAATGATAAACAATGAACAGATTATTATTTTTTGTATTACAAACAAGAATCTAATTTTGTATTTGACCAGTTTTAATGATTTTTACAGCAGCATCAGATTTTTCCATTGCTGTGAGTTTTTTTGCAGATCGTGAAATGACGTTTTTGTGATCGACCCTATTTTCAAAATATGATTTTTACAGTTTTTTGTATCAAACCGGTCTGGCTATTTTTAACAGAACATAGAATTGACTTTACTGTACCCGAAAACACAAAAATCCCATTTTTGTAAAATTTTGGACTGGCTGCTTTCTGCATAACTATGTTCAATTGAGGTTCAATGCCCTTAATACGCCGAATAATATCATCCTTTAGCTCTTGAATTGTTCTTGGTTTATTGATACATATTGTACACTTGTTTTTGGTTGTTGAAAAGCCGATGCATCCACAAAGAGTGGCTGTTTGGTGCGGTTTATGGGCTGGCGGCGTCATCGGCCCGTACTTCTTCGAAAATGAGGTCGGCCAAGCAGTTACCGTAAATGGTGTTCGCTTTTGCGAGATGATAACGGACTTTTTGTGGCCAGAAATTGAGGATATAGAGCTGTACAATAAGTGGTTCTAATAAGATGGTGCCACTTGCCACACAGCCAACGAAACAATGGTTCTTTTGCGCGAGAAATTCAATGGCTGTGTAACACACGTCGTGGCGATGTCAATTGGTCATCACGATCACGTGATTTGACACCATGTAGAGGTGGACCTCGGCTTTAGGCTCCGTCGGGGTCTTTTGACCCCTTCATCATATTCTGCCTTGATTTCCCACAGGTTTGATTTCACGTGTCCGAGGTACAACAATTAGATGATAAATAAGAAATAAAAATCCAAGTTAAGATAAGCTCTGGTGGAGCATGTTTATTTCAGCAACCAACTAAAATTGGGCTTAAGATTACATCTGTTATAATAAAGTAGACGAATACATGACGGGGAGGTCAATCCCTGCGAGCTAAATAATTGCCACAGCTAATCTAACTATCGAATCATATTGTCCTTATAAGAAATTGTTTGGAAGACAAAAAGGACTCACGGCTGACTGTAGTTTCCTGGCCAGAACTAGGGTAGAGCTCCAGGTTGATTGTGCAGTCTCTATGGTCTGGGGGACGGCTGGGCACTGGCTCTTCCACTCGTAACTTTTTGTCGGATTTATTTGCACAATTGCGTGTCGGCAATTATCCATACAATTAATTTACCGCTCGGGTTCTTATTTAGACGTTCGAGTATAGTGGTTGGGGTAATGGTTTACATACCCCATTCACAAATATTATTGCCGGTAGGCAGCGATACCTAATATCCCGGACTTCAGTCTCTAGGCGACGGAATCGACGGTAAAGAACTGCTGTTGATGAAAATAATATTTTCACGGAGTGTATTAAATTAATTAATTCCGCACTAAGCAATTTCTCGGAAGAACAGGATTTTGTCCATCTTCAACATGATGGAATCCAAACTATTCAGCGGGAATAAGTCCGCGATACGACAAGATTAAACTACGGACACTGACCGATGTTAGAATACCCTAGAATGCCTCTAAAATTTAAGTTTTCGCTTTTATAGCATTTAATTAATAAAATATTACACTTGACAGTGTGAGTGGCCAATAGTAAGAGCTAGATCTGTAACGGCTTAGTGCAAAATTGAATGTCCAATGAGAGACTAGATAATACATACCCAAAATGGCCGCTAGGATTCTATCCATAAGTAAGCCAATAAGATCTATTGGCGGTCCATTTTAAAATATGTTTTTTTATTTATTTTTTTTTATTTTTTTTATTTGAAAATTTATTTATAAACCCTTACGGATTATTACATTCATATGACATAAAATAATATATACATTTTTCATTTATACTCTGTTGTTCAAGATAATATTTTTTACATCTTTTGAAAAGTTTGTCTGAGTCTTTTGTTTTTTAGTTTTGTCTGGTAGTTTATTATATAATTTCAGTCCCTGGTTCATTAGTCTTGATTGTCCTTGTCTTGTTTTAGAAAGTTGTATATGGTATTTGTCTGATATTCTCGTATTATGTCCATGTTGACTACAATTTTTTACTAGTTTTAGTTCTTCGTCTACAATTACATTAGTGGCTAATTTATGGATAAATGAGTTATGGTAACGCACACTTTCTCTGTGTGTGTGTATAATTCCCTGAAATTCTGGGAGGCCACTGATGTTGACGTAATTCAAAAAGGAACAGATCTTCACTATTGTAAACGCTTGTAAATTTGAACATCCGGCAGCTATATTTCATTATGAGTTATTATTTCCTTGATCATAAAACTGCCTAAGCAAACATGTCCTTGATTTTATAGATAGGGTGACCATAATTTTAGTATTTTTGTATTAATATTCCCTTGCGTCAAACTATTTCTTAATTTTACATATTAAATCTATACTAATCTATATATAGGTAGGTTAGATCTGTATGAAAGTTATGTAAATCTACTACATAACAACCATTGGACGATGTTTTAAAGAAAAAGTGTGCATCAATAAGCCAAGAGCAATCCGAGATAATTCGGAAAATTAACGACATTGAACCTTAATTATGCCTCACCGTCATTGAAAATATGCGCCATCGGATAGAGGTATGCCACCGAAGCCGTGGCGAGCATTTGGCCGATATTTTGTTCAACACATAATTTTCAAAGTTTTTTCAATCATAATGAAAAAAATTAAGATAATTCTCTGAAAACTTTTTGTTTTATTTACAAATAACATTGTGCGTTATGGTTGGACCACCCTATATACAATCCAAAGGCCACACTTATAATCACAATGTTATTGTTTGTAAAGGGTTCTCTCGAGGGAAGCTGGTTACATATTATTACATATGTATGCGAGATGTATTGATACATACTTTGTTGTTGTGAATGTAGCTAAGTTATCTATTTCAGTAACGTCTATGACACATCGATGGCATTTATAACATTGCTTTTTATCACATTTTATTAATGGAATCTGTGAATTTGAGAAGTATGTTTACTAGGAATTTAAATTTAAAAAAAAAAAAAAATTATCGTTCTTATAAGTTCCACAAATGTTTCAATTTTGGTGGCCATTTTCAACGAGTTGTAAATAACGAAATATTAGAAAATGGAAATCAAGTTGGGGTAGAGTGGGGTTAGAACCTCGGACCTTTGATCCGTGAGTCCGCATACTGTGAAAGGTATTGGAAGGAGAGCGAGAGCCGGAAATAGGGTAAACGGAGCACTTAAATCAACCTAGGCATCATTTTTGTCACTGGAGACGTAATCAGCAGTTCACTAAGTCCTGGTTCCGAACATTATAACATATGAAAGCGAAGTAAAAAATATCATTTTTATTTTGAAATCAAACGGCGTGCATTTTACTCGTATTTGGTATGTGTATTTCAATTTACTGACCATCGAGAGTATAATTGATCCACCAAGTTACACAGTAAATTATGATTTTATAACTATGATTTTTCATCAAACAGTTTAAATGCGTTTGTGAAATGCATTTAAATGCACCATTCAATTTGTTCCCGAAACTCACCCTCCTTTCAATATCTTTCTCAGACATTCCATTCCTAGTAAACATACTTCTCAGATAAACGAATTTCTCTACCCGTTACAGTAATTTCACATTAAGTCTGTTATGTGCGGACCCGTTTCACACGTACCGGGGGGAAGGGAAGGTACCGGGTTTGATTCTCGGTGAGAATACAAAATGTTTTAATGTGATTTTTCTCAAACCTGGGTACTCTGTGCTGTAATTCACGATTGTGATTGGGCCTCCTGGCCTGTTGTGGTGTAATATTTAAAAATAGAACAATTATAATATTAAAAATAAACAAATAGCAGAAAATGTAGCTTTCTGAGCGAACAGAAAAAGTTAAGTATTTGGTTTATTCATTTATAAGTGGATTGTCTATTTTGGGGACAATACAAACATGAAAATGTTTAAAAATTGGTAGAATTTCGATAAAATTCGGTAGATTGATATATTTTTAGCACTTTGATTTATAGCACAGTGCACTCAGGTTTGAGAAAAATCACATTTAATTTTTGAAACATCAGATGCAGCATAACTTTTTGTTTGTCTGTTAATTTCATTTCCTCAATGGGGGAAATTCTACTTTGTCTGACATCCTAATTAATCAATAAAGGCCCGAAAGGCCAAATTTTTCAGCACTGTGGTGCTATTCGTAAAAACCCGTAGTTGAATTATTTGTATTTTTTATTTTTTTTAATGATTAGCTGTTGGTGATTTGAATAAAGAATAATGATTTAAAAAAAAATAGTAATGAAAAGGAGTTAAAATGAAATATACGTTTTAATCATAAGGAAGCAAATATTTAACTTCTTTTTAAAGAACAAACATATTTTAAACCTTGGTATTATTTCGGGCTCTTTCAGAAACACGTTAATTTTGAGAATTCGCCTACTTTGTTCGTAAGTAATAATGCAATACAAGCTAGATATTTCCTTTGCTGAAGTGATCCTTCTGGTACTTATAGAAATGAGAGGAGTTTCCCTTGTTGCCACGCTGATTTCTACTTGATGCTTACGTCGTTGTATTGTATGCGTATTGATAATTTAATCATGAAAATTTAATAAGCATGATATCAAACTGACAACATTGGAAGATATACAACTACATTGATCTTATTGTATGCGTTGCTCTATTTATTTATTTTTGGTTGTTTACTTTTTACCAGGAACACATAAAAAAATATCAACTGTTCTAGAATATGCCTTCGTGGTCTGGTCTCCATTCTAGGTGAATCGCATAAATGACATTAAATCAGTTCAACATCGCTTGCTTCTAAAAGTAGTGAGGATGCTTGGACTATAGAGAGGTAACTATTCATTTGCTGATATGGAGTCAATGCTATATATTTCTAGTCTACAAACACGTAGAACTAATATTGACTCCATATATATATTCAGCATACTAAATAGTAAAATCGATGTACCATGATAACTAGGATAAGTAAAATTACATTTTACGACTCATAGGTTGACGAACAATGAAGTACTCTTCATCGATCAGCATAAAATAAGCTATGGCCTAAATTCTACAATAATCGTCTTTGTCGTATTGTTAACTCGAGACAGATCTTGACTTTTTTGCTTTAAGTTTACAACGATTTAAACAAGCACTAAATATAAAGTCCAGATCTTGTCTCGATGTCCCTTATGTTTGTCAATGCTT
This sequence comes from Micrasema longulum, assembly GCF_059751315.1. Taxonomy (NCBI): domain Eukaryota; kingdom Metazoa; phylum Arthropoda; class Insecta; order Trichoptera; family Brachycentridae; genus Micrasema; species Micrasema longulum. The sequence continues at coordinate 322,715 of NW_028277406.1, forward strand.
CTGGTGAATCCGTGTAAACAAAATTCAACTTTTGCGATATAAATACATTTCTGATAGCGGACAATTAAATTATTTTCTCCAAAACTGACGATGTGAGCTAGCGTATTGTGCAGCCAACAATTTACGAAGATTTACTTGAACCAGAGAAAATCAATATGTTTTTAAAATAAAATTTATATAGGAGTTGCTTTATTATTTACCTTGCTTATCCTATACAAGGTTTATATTTCAAAAGTGGATTTTTCTGCAATTAAATTTCTTTAAATTTATCTAAACTGTTGGGATCAGGAGGGATATACTAATGTGGGCCAATCAGGAACTTTTCAGCATTTGCTTATGTGGAGAGGAAACCACTCAAAACTCTTCAGGAGAAGCCGGCCTGTTGGCAGTAGTCAACAGGCCTTCCGTTCCACTAGAGGAGTGCTCGGCATTTTGTTGTGGTTTACTTTGGTTTATTTTACCAATTGCCTGCACTATATTGATCATGTAAAATCAAAATCAATATGTTGTAATAACACTGACTAACCTGGTGTTGAGTCTTTTTCCTTGTCAGCGATCAGCTCGCGCTGTCAGGGAAACTGGTGGTCAGGAAAACTGCATGCACACAATTGTCCTGAGTCTGGAGGCGGCGCGGCGCGGCGGATGACGATGAATGATAAAGTGTTTCCGGCGTTGCGTGAGTTTAAACGTTAAGTTAAATTAACTTTTACGGCAAAATAGCGAAAAATACTTTTCAACAAATCGAAAAGCGTGTGAACAGAACTCGTTGAAAAGCGAAGAGAACGCGGGGGACAAGCAGTGTTGCCAACCAACAAAATATCCCGTCAAGCGTGGCAACCTCACAAAACCCAAATTAGCTAGTATCTACTTACATGCGATTTTTCTGGCTAAAATACATCGAAACAAATTGGTTGCGAATTATGTGGGTATGCATTTGTCGATTATTGTTACACTTCAATATCCTTTACCCACAACAACAGTTCACTTCCCACCCCCAGTATCCCTTGATAACCCGCCACAGCAAGACCTCGTGTTGTATATTTTTTCGCCAAACGTGTGCCGCGTCACCATTTGTTTCCACCAACCACCAGTGTTCAGCTCCAGATCGGGGGCCTATCCTAGCGTTGGTGCCGCTCGCAATCGACCAGTCGGACCGCAATTCCATCAAGAACGAACCAGGTTCCATTCCTGATCCATTTCATTTGTTGGGGTTGTGACTGATTGACATTGCATACCGCATATCAAAGATATTCACTATATGTATTAAAATTAAAAAATACAGTCCACTATATCGTAGAAGCCCTAGGGCTTCGCCCTCTGTATTTCTCGCCCCGCACCGAATTCGTTTTTCCGCCACAAATTATCGGCTCAACCAGCGTCTTTTCTTATTTTTTAATGTTTTAAACTATTCTATATTGTAATATTTATACCCTATTAATTGTATAAATTAACAATGTCCAAAACTGTGTTCGGTATTTGCCATATTTAGCTGTATTTTTAAAATGTGAAATAAATAAAAATAATAAATTTCTAGTAGTACGCAGCATTCGGCCGAATACCGAATACTAAATCATGAAAAGAAAAACGCACATATTACTCAAAATTGTATGTATTTTAATAACAAATTATTAGTTTCATACTTAAAATCGATCAGTGGTAAGTTGTGATTAATGAAGACATTTTTTTTAGCATTTGTTGGTAGAGGTCGACCAGCCTTACGTGGCAGTTAATAATAATAATGTTTGATAATTTATATAGCGCCATTTTTGTAAAAATCACCTCAAGGGCGCTGTACAGTAAATAAATATCCCAATACGTCTTGCAGCTACAGAGCGCATGGAAAATAAGAAATCTAGCCCCTATTTACATTATTATTTTAAATTTTTTTATTTGACAATGAAGTTTAGAGTTGAAGTGATATTTTAAAAACGAAATAAAAAGCAAATTTATAAAATTGGAAGTTAGATAACAACAAGTCTTGCAGCTACTGAGCGCATGGACGGTTGAAATTCTAGACCCCATTTACTAAATTTAGATATTTGATAGACCAATTTATAACCAAAATCTCTTACACCCTCCACCTTGCCGCTCCCCGCCCCTTGCAACTTAGTTGGAAGCAGTCGTTCGGGGTGAAACACTGTCCATGATTTCCATATTTACTTCCTATTATTCATGAAATAATATGCCGCGATCATCAAAAGTAGTGTGCGGTTGATGTTAGAACAACTGCTTACGCAGTTTTACAGCTTTATTATTTGATCATTTAACTGAGTGCTGCCAGTATATTTATTTTGATAACCCTTTTTAGTGACCTTTTCGGAAAAATATCTGCTTTTACCAGTTTTGTTTTATTTTTTATTTCATGTTTACAAAAGGATTGTTCAGTTTTTATTAAATTAAATAAAAATATTAAACAACTAAAAAAAGTATGAAAGTACTTTTATATTTGTTTAAGCAAGTTTTGAATTGTTTTTAAAAAAACAAGTATTGTTGTGTTTGTTTTATTTTTAAAAATATATATTTTCCTCTTTGGTCAGTTTTTATATCTTCACATTGTTTTGTTTTGTCAGGTTTTAACAATTTATTAAATTATTTTTTTAAAATATAAACTTTATCTAGTATATAAAATGTATTTTTTTAATAGCAGTACATTGTTTAATTGTACAACGTTTGTCTTTGTAATTCAATTCATATTTATTAATAAACTACTATAGTATAATAATATAATAGTGAACGGGAGTAAGAAATATAAAAAAAGTAGTTGTTTTGGACATGTGGAACAAATGGACGGCGAGAGAACGGCTTTACAGATTTAAAATGTTAATATTGATGGATGCAGAAAGCGAGAAATACCGAAAAACACGTGGCATAATCAAATTCCTTAAAAAAACATAATAACAATATATCTTGAATTTGATTATGAATAGACCATGCTTATTTAATATTTAGAAAATTAAATATACAAAAACATTTCATTAGCAATTATTTCTACACCTGACAACATTGACCATCCTATACAAGCGTCCTCACCAAACTGCCAAGTAAGGCTTGTCGACCTATAGCAAACAATTGCGCTTTTTTCACCTCTCGAGATCTTGTTGTAACACAGCGAACACACAGCCAGTTTATTCTCTTCACTATAAATCACCATAAATGGTGCCATGATGTACAATGAACAAATGTTATCTAATAACTTATAATTATCACTAATAAGGACTATTAGTTATACAACGACAAAACAAATGTAAAAAACGCGTATCGTGACATGATCTACTCGCAAATTAAACGCACCCCTGTACGCACTGCAATGAGAAAATCCTGTCAAGCGCGAAATGCATACTTTTTTTTTTGAATATTCGGCACTTTAGACAAGAGCGTGGCCTAATATTCAGTATTATGCCAAACCACCGCTTGTGGCATCTCTAATGCCTTTAGCAACAGAATAAATAATAAATTAAATAAAGTAGTTTATTTAATCCACCATTAATTTATTTGGCACGGGTTTTCGTAATCTGAGTGTTATAATATTGTACAAAACTAGAGATGAATACATTAGACATCACCTATCTATATTTTTAGCAATATTTTGAAAATAATTAATTATTAATTCGCATCTAGTGCTACAGGGCAGCGCATCTGCTCTCCAAAATATTGGAATATTGAAATATTGCACCTCTAAAACCAACATCTTCTGTAAACACTGGAAGCAATAGAAACTAAGACCTCAAAAATAGTAAGCAAACGCGACAACCTCAATAAAACGAGGTCGATTCATCTTCAATCAATTTATTTTATAAGGATTTTTACCAAAGTAGTCATCTCTGAACTAAGGAACTGTATTATTCATCTGACTGGACACAGAAAAAATATTACACATATTTTTATTATGTGTCTTACTGTTCTTTGCTGTGTTTTTTGTTTAAACTACGTATTTTGCAATATAAAGTTATATTTTTAACTTTTTTTTTACTCGGTTTTCACTATGTTTACTACTTTTATTTATTTGTTTATTTAATATTATTATACGGGTGTTTTTACACAAGAATATTTCATAATCCCTGGACTGGTATCTGAAGTGTAAGACTGATCATCTTCCCTTCATTTAACAAAAAATGGATCAAGGTACCCTGCTATTGGTGTACCAACGCAGAACACTTTTCACCAATAAGGTGCGGAAAGAGATAAATGAAAAAAATAATGAATGTATTTTTTTTCTGTCTTAGAACAGGTTAAATAACCCTGTTCTAAGACAGACAGTTGAAGCAACAACAAAAACAACAACAACCCATCACGACGTTTCTGAAAGGGTAGGCAGAGAAGTAAGAACGTTCAATCAGTATATCTTTGCATACAGATGTCACTTATATTATATATATTGTTGGATAATTTATAAAGCGCCATTTTTGTGAAAATCACCTCAAGGGCGCTGTACAATTAATAAATATCCCAGTACGTCTTGCAGCTACAGAGCGCATGGACGGTTGGGATTCTAGTTCCTCGTTTTCAATTAAGATCAATCAAAAATTATAACAGATAGGAGCTAGATTACAGGACGTCTTGCAGCTACAGAGCGCATAGACAGTTAGAAATTTAGCTCCCATTTACACATTTTAAAAATTGACAAACAAATTTAGTGTATTTAAAAATAATAATAATATGAATAATAAAAAGGAGTACGTTTACAACACGCCTTGCGGCTACTAAGCGCATAGACGATTGGAATTCTAGACCCCGTTTACAAAATTTAGGTATTTTAAAGTTGATATATGAAAGCTAGATAACATTCATACATGTTTGAGACTTTGACATGTCCATTTTAAAGTATTTGTTGGATTTGATCATGTCATGTCTTTCTCGGTCTTCCTCTATTTCTGTATCCACCAACACTCGCATTGTCAATATATTTGGCCGTTCTTTTGCTGTCCATTCGCTTTACTTGTCCAAACCAGCGCCGAGCTCCTTTTTTGATTTTGTCAATAATGCCTAACTCAGCCTTACATAATGTACGGATCTCGACATTTGTCCATCGATCGTACATAATTTTACCACTCCCTCACCTGAGAGATCGCATTTCGACAATATTTAGCCTATTTTCATCTTTGTTTTTCCAAGTCCGTAATCAACTGTCATTATCAACAGTAAACATACTTTAATTCACTAATTTATCTCCCAAATTGAAAAAAAATAGTATCTTAGGAAAGTTATTAAGCAATATAACACACGTGTCAGGACAATAAATGCCAAAAATCAATGTAAATCATGGGAAAGTATTCGAAATCAATTACCTGTGAAAATTGACTCCTTTAACACCTTTGACGCTCCTACTACTGCAACCAAACATACTGAAATTCACCATAGTCGATTTTTATTTATTATAACGTAAATATCCAAGTAATTTACAAACAAAGCAGAGCACAGCTACAAAAACATCCGATCAAACCGTTATATTTTTTTATTTATATCCCTACAGAGATGAGGTAGAATTTTTTCAAATTCAGGATTATGGATATTCGAGCGTTTACAGGGCTTATGACCTGTCATTGGCTGGGTTAAGTGGCCACTTTAAGTAGGTACTACAACATTCCCCATTCCGCTTATTAGCGAATATCCACACAGGTAACATTTTAGATTTTTGTATATATGGTACTAATCGAGAAACCATCCACAAGCGAGTTGGAGTGCCATCTATGTATTGATATTGAAGTTAAGTATTTTAATTAGCAGATTACTTTATTTTAGGTCATAAGCCCTGTAAACGCTCGAATATCCATAATCCTGAATTTGAAAAAATTCTACCTCATCTCTGTAGGGATATAAATAAAACCAACATCGCTTGCATTCTATGAATCATAGTGATAGGGCTTCTCTCTAGATCTCGCATTATTACTCTGAGGGGTAAACAATAAGAATGCAATCATTTCTTTTTGATTAAAAAAAATAAAAACGTTCTCCATCCTGCTAATGTCTACGAAAATTTGGCCAAATTCAAACTATCGTTTAAGTAGGGGTTGATGCATTTTATACTGCACGTTCTCTGCGCATGCGTTCTATCGTTAGTCCGCTTAAAGCGCACAACAAAAACATGCATACAGAGAGGATCAAGTAGGACTGTAAAACAAGTTAAGTACCAATGTTGCATCGTAAATGCGTCTACATTTGGCAAACATTGTGAAAAGAAAAAACGCAGGCAGCAGCCTAAAAAAACAGCAGTAAATAACGCAACGGTATCACACGCGAAGAGCGCTTTTATACTTTTTGTAGGATTCATTTATTTATAAATCAATTTAAAATAAAATTCTTACTTGTTAAAAAAACTGAAATATAAAAAAGTTTTTATTAGTTTTAGTGATTCGCTCAAACTAAAGAAATACGGATTTTGCCGGTTTTGCAAATAGTACCCTAAAATATTTTTTTTTATGAAAGGAAGTATATAGAAATATTTTCCAAGACTCACAACATAACTTTCCTAAACTACCAGGAGCAAAGAAACATCGTGGAGGTCAAGAGGTTTTATTAAAGTACAAATGTCCTAATATTGTAGATCCGACGCGAAGCAATGATTCTCAGAAGTCTTGAAATGAGGTGCGTTTTGAATTTCCCACGTGAAACCTTCCAAAAGGTAAGAAATAATTTGATATTCTAGGACAACTTGATTCTCTTAAACTAAGTGAAGTAAAAAAATCAATAAAATATGTGAAATCTTACAACTAGACCTATTTTATGTGGGTGTAAAAACAATTTTCTTTTCACAATATTTTGAGTTTTTCCTAATTTTTGTAGACAACAACTGGAATTAACTCCCTGGGGAGCTGTTAATATTAACATATTACAACAGGGATGAAAACCATTTAAGAGATCGATAACTCGGTAAATGATCAAATCATAAAAGTATACCGAGTGGGCAGATACTCAGGAGAGAAACCTAGAGCACTGAAAGTGAAGTTCCAAGAGTCCAAATGGGCACGTTTTATGTTGAGCAAAAAACTCAACATAAAGAACAACATACGGATTTACCAGGACCAATCGCCGCTACAAAGATCAAACCTCAACAAATTACGTAATGAGTTGGAAAGTAGGAGGGCAAACGGGGAGTCCGATATTACAATCAAATATATTAACAATAATCCCAAAATAGTTAAAGGGTTTTCAAAAAAGGACAACCCATCAAGATCTACTACCAGAATGTAAGAAGATTAAATACTAAATTACTTCAACTTAAGGTGTCACTACCAACGACAGATTTCCCTGTTTTCTCACTTACAGAAACATGGCTTACTAAAGAACTGAACAATTCGGAATTAGGGTTTTGTAACCACTCGATATATAGAAACGATCGGAACAAAAATACTAGCGACAGGTCTCGTGGAGGGGGTGTATTGATTGCAGTTAATACAAAGTTTTCGTCACGCATATTAAAATGCACTAAAACAAACATCGAACAATTATTTGTTATGATATCATCCAAAAAAGAGAAAATAATTATAGGAAGTGTATACATTCCCCCTATGTCAGATACAAATATCTACAGGGATCATTACTTAGAAGTCGAGAACCTTCGTAGAAAATACCCCGATGCAACCATCGTCCTCACAGGTGATTATAATTTGCCAAATGTGCAGTGGGATCCTTTGAACAGCAAGACCAAATCCGGCGATGTCATCAACCATGGCTCCAATGAAATCATCGAAATGTCAAATTTTTTGAACCTTCGGCAAGTCAATTATGTTTACAATAGCCTCAATCGTCTCTTGGATCTCGTGTTTTCCAACTCGGACAACATATCTGTGGAAGTTGCAAATGACCATATTCTACCTATTGATGTTTACCATCCAACTTTATTTATTAGATTCAATACCTCGATAACTCAAAAGTACAAAACTTCTAATATTAAGTCCAATTTTTTTAAAGCAGATTATCCAGCAATTAATTCATTTCTTTCGACTACTGACTGGAGTTTTATAAACCAGGAATCAAATATCGATACTATAACTGACCAATTTTATACCATCCTTAACACAGCCATTGAAACATATGTTCCTAAAACCAAGTTTATTTTTAATGAGTCTCCTAAATGGTTTAATAGCCAACTTATCAAAGTCATACGTAACAAAAAAATTGCTCATGCTACTTATAAAAAATCTCGAGATATTAACGATTACAATTAGTTTACTAAACTGCGAGCTCAGGCTAAAAATCTCTTCAAAACATGTTATCGTAATTGTATTTCAAAATTTGAACAAGAGGCCCTAAGCAACCCTAAACATATTTTTAAATTTTCTAATACTCTCAATTGTAAAGAGTCTGGAATTCCATCCACAATGTATTATGGCAGTAGAATGGCCGACGCACCACAAGATGTTGTTAACTTGTTTGCCTACTACTTTAGCAGTGTATATAGTTCAGAGACTGATCCAGAACTGCACGATTTTGTTTGTACTAATTTGATTGATTTTAATACCTGTTTGTTTACTAATGCTGATATAAAAATTGTGGTAAGCAAATTGGATCCAAGCAAAGGTTCTGGACCAGATAATATTCCTCCCCTCTTCCTCACCCAGTGTGGTTCTTCCTTGACTGATCCACTTACTAAAATTTTTAATTTATCCATAAAAACTGGTATATTTCCTGAAAGATGGAAAGCCAGCTTCTTGACACCTATTTTTAAAAAGGGTGATAAATCAGATATTGCTAATTATAGACCCATCTGCATGCAGTCAACTATACCTAAACTATTAGAATCTATTTTTTTGATAAAGTTTACTCCAGAAATAAAAAAAGTTATCTCCCCATTACAACATGGATTTATTACAGGAAGATCTACAACGACAAATCTAATGTTGTATCAGCATCGGCTTATGGAAGCTATGGAGAAACGCCGGCAAACTGATACGATCTATACTGACTTTAGTAAAGCTTTTGATAAGGTGTCACATGCGATTTTAGTACACAAATTAAAACTATTAGGAATCTCGGGAAACATTTTAAAATGGTTCAAAAGCTACTTATCGTCTAGGAAAAGTTAAGTCAAAGTATTCGGTTATGGGTCGTATCAGTTTGAGGCATCTAGTGGAGTTCCTCAGGGATCTCACTTAGGTCCTGTTTTGTTTTTGCTTTTCGTTAATGATATTGTATCGATATTCGAGGGAGTGGACATTCTTTTATTTGCTGATGACCTGAAATTATCTAAGACTATTTCTTCTGTTAGTGACTGCGAATCTCTTCAATTAAACCTGGCGAGTCTATATACTTGGTGTCAGAGAAATGAGCTCTTTCTTAATATTGACAAGTGCAGTGTTATTACGTTTACCCGTAATAGAACTTCAATCAACTTCTCTTATAATATAAATAACACAGATCTCGTAAGAGTTACAGAAATAAAAGATTTAGGTATAGTGTTCGATGACAAGTTGTCATTTGCTCCACACATTGATGCAGTTACTAACAAGGCAATGAAGTGTCTCGGATATTTGCTGAGAACGGTGAAGGATTTTAATTCCATCGATTCGCTTAAATCTTTATATGTTGACTTAGTTCGGAGTAACTTAGAGTATAATTCAATAATTTGGTCACCTTGCTATAAAATACATAACATAAAATTAGAAAAAGTCAAACATAAATTCCTTCGCTTCATAAATTTTAAACTTAATATTCCCGTTGACCAAATCGACTACAACTTCCTATCAAATAATTTAAAATTGTCTACTCTCTCGAATAGGAGAATCTTAACCGATTTAGTAAACCTATATAAAATTGTAAATGGCGCGCTGGACAGCCCTGATTTAACGCGACTGGTCAATATTAAAATACCTTCCCGTCGCACACGAAATAAGTCGGTGTTTGTCGAGGTGTCCAGCGGGCACAACTACTATGTAAATTCACCTATAGCTAGACCTCATCGCCTTGGTAATGAATATGGCGATGTTGATATATTTCGTTACTCATTGAGCATATTCAAGACCAAAGTACTACAGGCGACCGACGCGACTGAGTCTAGTCAATAAATCCTCGATCGTATTTATGTATGCTTAAAATTTGGCCCGTGTTACGTTTTATATTTTTAGTTTAGTTCAGTTTTCAACATTTTAAATAACTTCACTTTAAAGTTTAGTTTACCGGTGTAAAAAAAAAATTTAAAAAAAAATTAAAATTATGTTTTATTTGAATCCTGATATGCCTTACATTATAAACATAATATAATGTATGTATTATGTCTTAATAGTGTATTATGTTAACTATGTAACTTTATTTTTAAATCTTAATAATATTTTTATTTAATTTTTATACTTGAAAAAATGTTAACTATGTTTAGTGTGTAACTTTTTCTTATTATATAGTATGTATAATGTAAAAGCCCCATGGGCGTCAACAGAAAGAAAAAAAAAAAAAAAAAAAGATAATATGGAAGTAAAAGTTGGACTTTTTCTACTGTTTATACTATGATGCATCGCCTCTGTTACTTCAATATTTTTTGTAATTTAACTCTTTATTTATAGTTAATAATTTGCTGCATACCTATGCTTTAATTACTCGTTTAATTTTTTTCGTTATTTCTTTATATTCTGTTGATTTTATAAATCTATATTTTTTTCGCTTATGTCTGTGTGTTTTGTTTCATTATAATTGTTTTTCATTATTATTTTATACTTTTTTAAAGACAGAGGCCGTCGAATAAATAATATAATTTTAAAATGACACTTTTTAAAAAAAAGTAAACATTTGCGTTTTTATGATTTACTGAAAAATTTTGATTTCTGAAACGATTTTCAACGAGTTGTAAACAACTCGATAGTAAAAAAATAGAAATCAAGTTGTGGTAGAGCGGGGAGCGAACCTCGGATCTTTGATCCGTGAGTCCACGATACTTTTTACCGGACCATCCCAATTTTACGTAGCTACCTTTCTGATTGAGCATGCAATATTAGATATTTTAAATATATAATCTATTGGCATATGTGGCAAGAAAAGTGAGAACCGAATATGTGTCAACTCTTCTGTTTACCCCTTGTCCCGTTGGTTACTCGAAGTCTCAGTAGTTAAATAATAATACACTGTGAAGCAGCATTATTTAGAAACGCAATCAAACTTTGTCCTAAGTGTACATCCCTTAATTCTAACGTTAGCGAGGTCCTGACATTTCACTCTTGTTAATAACTTTCCCCATCTCCTTCACACGACATAACGCTATGGGAACTGTTATGGTTTTGATTAAAATGAAAATGTCTTTAATAATTTATTTAAAGTGTCCAGGAGGATGAAAAATACTGTTCTGCGTCTAAAATAGAACTAGAAACTGACTCTCCATTAAGTACCCATGTACCATCCTGAAAAAAATTAGACCACAGATCAGTATCTTTCGTAGCAAATTAGTAGTTGGCGTCTTCATCTACAATTCTTGAGATCCTGGGTTCAATCTCTTATAGGGAGTAAATAAAAAAATTGATTAAAAACAAGTTCTGCACTGAAAAACTTTATTGTTCCTGAACAGGCGCAATTTAAAGTGCAAGAGTACATTAAAAAAAATATTAAAATATGTCAACCATGTCAGAATTCAAACACAAGATCTCATGCAACATGTCATGATCTCTAGACTTCATTAACAGAATATCCTCTGATTTTACTAATGTCCGTACAATGAAAACTCTTTATTGCTCAACTGTTCGCCCTCTTCTAGAATATGATTCCGTGGTCTGGTCTCCATTGTCAATCGCATAAATCACATTGAATCAGTCCAACATCGCTTGCTTCGAAAAATAGCGTGGATGCTCGGACTAGAGAGAGATAATTATTTTTATGCTGAAATAGAGTCGATGTTAAATATTTCTAGTCTACAAAAACGTAGAACTAATATTGACTCCATATATATGTTCGGCATACTAAATGGTATAATCGATGTTCCATCAATACTGGGATAAGTAAAATTCAATATTCTGACTCATAGATTGAGAAACAATGAAGTACTGTTCATCGATCAGCATAGAACAAACTATGGCCTAAATTCTCCAATGACCCGCCTTTGTCGTATTGTTAACTCAAGACAAGATCTGGACTTTTTTGGTTTAAGTTTACAACGATTTAAACGAGCACTAAATAAATAGTCCAGATCTTGTTTCGATGTCCCTTATGTTTGTCAATGCTTCTTTCTTTTTTTTAAAAATGTTTTAAACTATTCTTTTATTGTAATATTTAAACCTTATAGGTACATTGTTTACATGGACAATGTCCATTAATAAATAAATAAATAAATGCAACTTTGATCGTGTCACTTGCCTGTTAGAAGATGAACGCTCGAAATGGTCTGGTTCGCAAAATGCGTTATCTATTTCTACTTTGCCACCGAACCCCAATACAATTTATGCAATTACTCACCTTGTACTGGAATTCTGGGACCTTATTGTTTACAACTTCTTTCGCGGCTGGCAGGATCAGATCCCGTGGTCAGGAAAAATCAGTACTGGTCGGTGATTTCTTGATTATTTTATGCAATTACACGACACAGGGGATCAAATGAATAATTCATTTATTTTATTTTATTTATTAATTTCATTACACATACATTTGTTAAGGACAGAGACACAGTTTATAGCGACACAATCAGGAACGATCCATGTCTGTGAACTTGCTCGGACTCGCTAGAAAATCCGTCTTGAGTCGGGGCACTTGTAATGCATTCATAACCATACATTCACACACATATATATATATATAAATATGATAATGATAAAATTTATAAATAAACTTATCAATGAAACTTCTTGGTTTAGTTTTACTTTTTATTATTTTGACCAACGAGCGCTTTCGTCTAAGTAGGCATCTTCAAATAAATAATAAAAAGTAAAACTAAACCAAGAAGTTTCATTGATAAGTTTATTTATAAATTTTATCATTATCATTAACTATGGAGTTTTATCAAGAAATATCAACAAAAAACATCAATATTATATATAAATATATTTGCACATACATATTGATCGCAAAAACAACTTATTCGCAATCACGGTGAGAATATCAAAGGTACATGCATTCACAATGACAGTTCGGTTGTAATTTTGATTTTTTTTTTGTAAGCCTTTGAAAAAAGTATAATGTTGAACCAGGGACAAAAATGTGGTACCTACCCACAGTAAGCATTGCAACATCGTAATCAGGGCCCAGTAGGCAGCAAATAAATTTAACAGTAACACCCATATTATATTAAATGTTGCGCAACCAATGGAAGTCAAACATACTAAATACTACCACGAGATACGAACAAATATATATGTGTATCATTTTGATTGAAATATTTTAACAAAGGAGTTTTAAGATCTTAAGTTTTAAGTTAAAGATGCGTTCTCGTGTATTTCTATTCTTATTCCATTCCAACAAACATATCATGACGCAATGTGTAAATATACAAAGCCTGACGGTTTTGTATTCCCCCAAATAAGTCCTGTTTTCGTCCATATTCACAATGTATAGAACGAATGAGCCACTTAGAATTGAATCCCCGAAGATACGCTCGTGAGAATTCTGGAGAGGGTGGAAAAGGAAGGGATTAGGAAATATTGCCCTTCGAGTAATGCGACTGATACAGCTTTCGTTCTATTGTTGCGTTGCTACCCCAGACCTGGTTCCTATTGCGGATATTTGAGGGCAAAGATAGCAACCTCCAAAAAAAAAAATTTTTGGTTATTTATTTATTTATTTTGTTCATTAACGCCCAAAAGGCATTTACAAAAAATAAAAATGAAATACATGCTAACATACTAAATAATAAACAGAATATACAGAAAAAATTGTGAAATTAGTTAAAAAGGAAATGATAAAAAGTTTCACAAAGTAAAAAGAAAAAAAACAACAATAACAAAGGTATGCAAGAAAAAACAGTAAGCATATAAACAAAAAATGCAAAGATATAAGCTTATGACATAAATTCTGTAAAGCAAACAATAAATGAAGTGTTACGGTAAGCAAGAAAGACATTTTTAAGTTAAATTAATAAACAAGCAAGCATATATGTTATGTTATTGTTCTTTATTTGTACGTTTTGTAATATAAATAATATAGATGAACATAAATTCATTATAAACATAAATATATAGTGTTCAAAACTGGAGAAAATGGAGTGGAGAATTAAAATGGAGTGTCTCATTCCCCCAAACCAATATTGAATCAATTGCTCCACAAGTGTATAGCTTATGTTAGGTTTTTATTTTCATTGTGCGTTTTGTAATAAAAATAATATAGATGTACATATATATCTAGTCTTTAAAACAGTCTGATTATTTTGTTTATTATCTCTGTTTATTAAGTTAGTCTTCTTTGTTTATTCTCAAATGTAAAAACATTTAAAAAAAGAATATTGTTAAGTGTCCGTGGCACGGGTAACCCCAGTGAGGTCACATTATTTTTATTATTGTTTATAGTCTGTAAGAGTAAAATATGAATAAATAAATAAATACATTTCCTATCTCCGTTGCTACTATTTGACTTTCGCATTTCGGTATTAATCAATTGTGTTTTGAAAATTATATAATTAAAAATAACACTCCACTAATTTTATATTATTATGATGCCATTCTGTAGTTTATCAACTTTATTTTTATAAACATCATGAATTGAGTTGCAAATGTAGTTTAAAATCATACTTCTGATGGTTTGAAAACAGTTTGGAAGCCAACAAAGCAATATCGATTAGCCATTTTATTCCACCAACGACAGGTTTTAGATTTAAATTTTCAAAACGGCTGTGTCATACAAATATTAAGAAAGGTTTTTGAATTTGTGTTTCTATAATAGCTAATTTATAAGTATCTTAAAGTTTAGGTTCAGTGAAAGTAACATTTCCAACATAAAAACTCTTTTTGGCATTATTGTAGCAGTTTTTGTTATTTTTCTCGAAAACACTAAAACGGAAGATTGCTATCTTTGCTTCCAATGCCCTCATTTCGACATTAAATTTAGAAGCTGTTAATATAAACATATTACAACAGAGATGATGAAAAGTTTAAAGAAGGTTTTTTAAAAGTCTAGGCATCTACATGGCTTATGATTTGTCATTGGCTGATTTAAGTGGCCACTTTACATACCGTGTAACATTCGCCACACTGCTTTTATTTGAAGATCTATATTCCTTCGACTTTTCCTTCTATCCATCAACAATAAAAGTCTCAGCTCTTTAACTTAAAAAAAACGTCTACAAATGAAAGAGTCGAAGGAATAAAGATGTTCAAATATAGACAGAATAGTGAATGTTACACAGTGTTTAAAATGGCCACTTAAACTAACCAATGACAGGTCATAAGGCCTGTGGATGCCTAGACTTTTGTATTACTGTATGTTGTAATATGTTGCCATTAGTTAATGAATTTGATAAAATTATAAATACAGTTATCATTGAAACATCTTGGTTTATTTTACTTTTTTATTTTTTTGACCAATGAGCGCTTTTGCTTAGGTAAGGCATCTTTAAGACTGGTGAGTTGTTTACAACGTTTACAATTTCAATACTTTTCTTTATATATTTTGGAGATAAGAAGATCAAATAAGTATTTTAACAGTGGACAGAAAACATAAATATTTACTTAACATATTACAACAGAGATGAAGGACATTCAAGAGAAGGTGATATAGAAGTCTAGACATCTACAGGGCTTATGACCTGTCAATGGCTGGTTTAAGTGGCCACTTTACACACTGTGTAACATTCACCATTCTGCCCATATTTGAACATCTATATTCCTTCATTACTTATAACTGTTGATGTTTGTGAAGTTAAATGTCGAAAAAATGTGAAACCGGTCACCAGTTATTTGAAATTTCCATCTTCTTCAAAATTCCAACCAACAATTAAACCTTATTTAAATTGCCGAGTAAAATACATAGTTCCATTTTCAATAGTCCTTATTTTTTTGCACCCACTAACATTATCTACTTAAAGAATAAGGCAGTGTTACTGCATCTAGTTACTCGTATTTATCGCGTCCTTAAAAAACGATTAAAAGAATTGGGACATGAAGAAGATTCTGCCCATATTTGAACATCTATATTCCTTCAATTCTTTCATCTGTTGATGTTTGTGAAGTTAAAGAGCCGAAACGTTTATTTATGCGGGTGAGATTCATCTAATTCCCTGGGGAGCTGAATCCAGTCCTTGATAACAAAAATTTGGACAAACTCAAAATATTGTTGATAAATATTTACAACTAGTTTGCTAAACAGTTAATTTTTTTGAGTTTTTGGGCCGTAATTGTCATTTATTTAAAAGGTGGAAAAAAACACTTGGCGAAATACAACATAGTGGGAAATATACATTTTAAAAGTTTAAGTTAGCACAATACTTTGAGTTTTTAAAAGGGAAATTTTCATACATATAGATGAATGACAAAATATTTTAAGATATACCTTGATAAAACATTTGTTTATGGAATGAAGTAATTCATTTTGATAAACGATTTTATGTTAATTATATTATTTTAGTAGTAAATAATCATATCAAACGGTGCTCCGTTATACAGGGTGTTCTTTAAACCCTGTCACATCCGAAACTACGATGATCAGTATTGGCAAGAAGACATATTAGCATATTAAAAAAATATTTAGAACGAAAAAAAAACAAAAACCAATGGTTGCTCACTTCTGCAGAGGAGAAGCGAGGGGGGCGCGGCCGTGCGGTTAAAGGTGTATCAGACTCCCTCCTCCCCTCTCCTCGTTTCACCAATTCAGAAGTAAGCAACGATTTGTTTTTTTTCTATATTTTATTTTTTAAGATTTTAGTCGTTCTAAAAATTTCTTGCTCATATCGTGGTTTCGGATGTGACAGGGTTTAAAGAACATCCTGTATATTAAATTAATGGTTTAAATAAAGGAGAGTTTTATACTTTAAATTGACGGTTAATTATTACTGCGTAAAGTTTATTTCCATTAATTTCTAATGAATCTTATTTATCTGATGTTTTCCTTGAGTTTATTTTCATCATTCTAAGAAGTTTCATTAATAATTATACTAAAAAAATTATGAAATTCATTAACTATGGAGTTTTATCAAGAAATATTAACAAAAAATATAAATATTTTATTGTTGTCATTAATTTTGTTGAATTCAACATTTCTGAATATGTTTGTGGTGGTGTTGCTGTCGAGTAGCGCGGTCATATTTTCACTTATCACATCACGGCGCGCTATCTAAGAACGGCGGCGGCGTCATGTTTATGTTAATAATTATTTGTTGGGAATAATTTCAGTAGAAATACTAGTCACTGCGTGTCGTAACATTCCGACCCGAAACACTACTAACTCCGTATTTCTAGTCGGTTTCACGGGGTCAGCATCGAAAATACAGTCAAATCTCTGTAAGATATTCTGCCTAGAAATATCGAAATATCAATATTCACATGTTACAACAGAGATGAAGAACATTTGAGAGAAGGTAATATGGAAGTCTAGGCATCTACAGGGCTTATGACCTGTCTTTCTCGATTGCAATTTTAAATCCAAAATAAACCACCAGATCATGACCCAACAAGTATCGGCACAGCAGCTGATGGTACCACGACAGAAAAACTACTATGGCGACAGAACAATGGGTAGTGTAGTACCAAAACTGTACAATTTAATACCAGCTGAAAATCGTGAAGAAAAGAATCTAATTTCATTTTAAAAAATAGTCAAAAAATTATTAAACAGCAAGTGAAACTTAAGTGAATAAATATATTTTATTCTTTAATTATTTTTAAATTATGTACTTACTTACAAATTTAAAAAAAAAAATGTAATGTAACCCGCAGACTTTGCGGGAACAAAAATACAATTTTGTATGTTACTTATTTGTTAAAATGAATAAAACTTAATAAAAAAAATGGCTGGTTTAAGTGGCCACTTTACACACAGTGTAACATTCACCATTCTGCCTTATTGGAACATCTATATTCTTTCAATTCTTTCATCTGTTGATGTTTGTGAAGTTAAAGAGCTGAAACCAATATTTATGCGGGTGAGATTCATCTAATTGAATTATTTCACCTACATACTAGGCAACGCCTGAGCTAGCTGAGCCAACTAGCTGAGCCAACTAGCTGGCTAGCTGAGCCAACTAGGCAACTCCAGGCGTTATTTATTACCTCCATGGAAAACGCAAATGTTGACAATGATTTTTTTCTCACTTGAAATTATAATTCGTTTATATTTTTTAAACACAGATAATGTTTATATCTTTTGCATAATTTAAGAAAACCTTATTGGTCTTTTTATGTTAAAATAATGTTTTTTTAATACTTATTATGTACGACTGTATGATTTCTGCATACAATAAAATAAATAAAATAATCAAAATAAACAAAATAAACAAAATAAACAAAATTAACAAAATAAACAAAATAAACAAAATAAACATAATAAACAAAATAAACAAAATGAACAAAATAAACTAAATAAACAAAATAAACCAAATAAATAAAATAGACAAAAAAAAAAAAAGAAAATAAACAAAATAAACAAAATATACAAAATAAAGAAAATAAAGAAAATAAAGAAAATAAAGAAAATAAACAAAATAAACAAAATAAATAAGATAAACAAGATAAAGAAAATAGACAAAATAAACAAATTAAACAGAATATACAAAATTAACAAAATAAACAAAATAAACAAAATAAACAAAATAAACAAAATAAACAAAATAAACAAAATAAACAAAATAAACAAAATAAACCATATAAATAAAATTAAACAAATAACATGAATGAAATAAAGTAAATGAATAAAATAAATAAAATAAAGTAAAACTGTTAGTCATTTTTTAGAATATGTATTTATTTATTGAAACTTGACTATCTCTTTGTGTTGTTTTGTTTATGCATTTATATATTGACTTTGAAGAAGTGTGTAAATTATACCCAAATTGAAAACAAATAAATAAAATAACAAATACGAGGTCTAGCAGCAGAAAACTACGAAGGAGGCCATTAAAAATTTGAAAGGACAGCTGGAGGTCATCATCCCGGACAGTTCACCATCACAAACAGGTCATATGACCCGCAGCAAGAGGAAGAAGAAGGGAAATAACTGGTAATTTTTATTTTATTTATTTATTCATGAAAATAATATATTCCAAAAAAACTATCACTAGCTCTAAGAGAAAATGGAAGCATGTTCATTAGAGTAGGCCGATGACGTACGAAGTTTTTTATATTTTTTAGATATTATTTTTTAGATTACGTCACTGCAACCTGTGAAGATCAATTGTGACGGGTTCCCGTGACATCGAAACATCACTCCAAGTATTTGTTTTTGTACATTTATTATGAGGTTCATGATAGACCCCGCACAACCTCCCCAGCCTACCATACCATAGGTTTTCCACTAAATATTACAAAACAAAATGAATGTACAATTTTGAAATATAGGTATTTATATAATAGCATCGATTTATTTAACATATTTTGATTTGTGTCACCTACACGAAACCTTTCCAAAACACGTGTTTGTCAAAAACTCTGCTCATTTTACAAAGCACTATTTTCCTCTAATTAGGTTTCAAAACATTTCTCATCCGTTTTCATACAAAAAACTAAAGTGAATTACGGCCATACAAGGTGACGGTAAGGGGCTAGCATTGTTGGAACGCGAAATCGTCCCCGAGTCGTGGAAAATTCTCGAAAAATAGCCACGTTTTGTCACATGTAATGAAATAAAAATAATTTCTGCGATCCTTCACGCCGGCAGAAAGCGTACGGACACGACGTGGCAATTTTTTCAGGATGCTGGCCATATTAAAAAGAGTAATATTTTTATAAAATATTACATCTGTGTCTCCTCAGGTGTTGGATTTATTAAATAAAAGGCGACATTTGACTTGGTTAGTGATATTTTTTTGCTGAGGACAATTTTTTTTTGCTTGTCCTCAAAAAGCGAGTTGACTTTATTTTATAATGTATTTATTTATTTCACATAAATTTGACGGCGTAAATCAACAAATATTGTGAATTAAAGTGAAAAAAAGAGGAGTTCCATTCTGTATTATTAATACTCAGGCAGCTTGGAACACACAACAGGAAAATGTTGTAAAATGGGGAAATACTACATCTTTGCCTTTTTATCTAAAATGTGGAGTAAAACAAGAAGGTTGTCTGTCTCCGGCGTTTTCAATGTATATGGATGATCTTACCGTGTTCCTTTATTTGACCAAAGCCAGATGTCATGTAAAAGGCGACTGTGCTAACCATATTAGTTATGCAGATGATATAGTATTGACCCCATCTATTAAAAGTATGCGATTGTTGCTCAATATTTGCGAAAAGTATGCAAATGACTGCAATATGATATTCAATGCAAAAATCTACTGTACTTATATTTAAACACAAGATGTCATTTTTTGAACTCGTGCACCCATCACCACTTGTATTACTGGACAACAACAGTTTAACAGTTACTTCAAAAGTCATGTATCTAGAGCGCATACTGACTGATAATTGTAAAGATGATCAGGACATATAGAGACAAAGAAGAGCCATCAATGTTAGGGCCTCTATGCTAGCAAGACACTTCTTTCAATGCAGTGACACAGTGAAAAAAACGCAAGCAGCATAGAATAAATTAAAGGTCACCTATAATAACGCATCCACGCAATTATTTTGATTGCCTAGGTATTGCAAGGCCTCCAAAATGTTTACAGCTGGACGGGTAAACTCCATCGCTGCCCTACTTTGCCAGAAAGCCTGGAGCCTATCGGAACGTCCGAAAAGCTCTAACAAAGCGCATCTCCAAACCACTACAAGGTGGATCCATTCACCCTGTTCAAACGACGGCGAGATATCCTGAGACCGCCATAAGGATATAAAATAAAATAATTAAGTGCTTCAAATATAACATTTATAAGATAATTTGGTTTAATGTGGTAGAATTGGCTTTGCACTTTGTGGCCATTTTACTGGAATTAAATAAAAAGCGATACAATCGGGACATTGGTACATGCAAGCTATAGTTTGTGTTGTACTGATCGAAAATCAGCGTAAAATTATTTCGCAACCGGCGGATTGAAGCATTGAATGCCATTTGTTACAGTAACAATGGTCCATCAACTAAGCCATTTAGTAAATTAAACGTGAATATGGAGTCAATGTTATTTGTATTTTTTGAAGACTTGAGATTTTTAACATTGACTCCATTTCTTTGTCAGTTTAGTCTCTTTTCTCGAGACCAATAATCCTTGTAACTTGTCTTAAAAGACGATGTTTCACCAATTCAATATAATTTATATGGCCTACACAGAAGGAGACCAGATCACGGAGGCGTATTCTAAAAGAGGGCAAACAAGTGAACAATAGAGTGCTTTAAGTTTAAACATATTAGTAAAGTCACTAGATAAATATGTTTTTTTTAAAAGTGTGTGTGTTGGATTTGTTCCGACGTTTTGGCTACCGCTGCAGGAGCCATATTCGGGGTAAACTGAGTGTTTTGTAGAAAACACTGTGTGTTTAAGTACTAGTAATGTGTACCATATCGCAGTCGGCAGAAGCCACATTTCTATTTATTTTTGTAGTATGTAGTGCTGGGAACCATGTTGAGTTTAATTTAAGCCCTTCGTCATTGTTTATGTTATTTGGGTGTCTGTGTATTTCAATTGCCTCTTTTATTATTTGTGCACTGTAATTAATCGGTTTATGAAAATTTTTCGGTTCAAATGGATGGTGATCAAATGGTTCAGGATGCCCGAGTTTACACGCTCTTTTGTGTTCGTCAATCCGTTTCTATGCTGTGCGCCCTGTTTGTCCTATGTACACTTTATCACATCCTTGGCAATTTAGTTTATAAACAGCTTCCGTTTCCAGAGAATTGTTATCTTTTAGGCTCAATAAATGGTTCTTAATTTTTCTGACAGTCCCAAACGTTGTTCTAATTTTATTTTTCTTCAGCACTTTGGCTATTTTGTCAGTAACATTCTGTACTTATGGTAGGTATGCAGTTCCTCTGAAAATATATTCTTCATTTTTCTTCTTTGTAGCTTGCGATTTAATGATGTTGTCAATTTGCTTCTTTTTATATCTTACAGACACCCGAGACAAACAGATACAATATACAGACACCCAAATAACATAAACAAAGACAACAGGCTTAAATTAAACTTAACATGGTTCCCAACACTACATACTACAAAAATGAATAGAAATGTGCCTACTGCCGACTGCGACACAGTACAAATTACTAGTACTTAAACACACACTTTTTTCTACAAAACACTCAGTTTACCCTGAAGATGGCTCCTGCAATGGTAGCCGAAACAACGGAAAAAATCCAACACACACGATATCACCCAAAAAAAACACATTAACACGATAACAGTGACCGTAAAAACCTTCGCACCTATTCAAAGTCACTAGAAGTTCTGCTAACAAAACCTTTTAGGGACTTATTAACCATAAGATGTCGATTGAAGGTAAGTTTACAGTTCATGAAAACTCCGAGGTCCTTAATAGACTTGACTACATCTAAATTAATATTTTCGATTTTGTAATCAAAAAAGTTTTTTAACTCAGGAAAATATAATTAAAACCATATAATAATAATTATAAAAGTTAAAGTTTCAATTGATTGACGTTTGCATAAGATTCAATATGTTTGATAATTAATACAATAGTGATGTAAAAAATAATCTGCAGAAATATTTTTCAGTGTATAATTTAAATCCCAACAAGAAAATTCACCGAAGAAGCCAAAAAAAAAGTTTTGAAAAACTCCCACCCACAAACCCGGATATATTTTAAAGGTCCTGTGGCCTTTTTTTTAGATCCGCACATTCATAAGAAATATTTTTTAATCATATTTTTATCATCTTTATTTATATACTCCTCTGTACGTTTGATGTCACCGTATTCCTTCCAAACGGCTTAACCGATTTACGTGCGGTTTTCAGAGAAATATAGATCTTTGCGCTGTGCGTTTTTGTCAATATTAACATCTTCAATCTAATATGTAAAAAAAAAGTGAAGAGCATAAATGTTTTATTCATTGATCTACAAGGGTTACATTTAGGAGAATGCATTTAGAAAAAAAATAAAAAGATGTTGTTTATTTGTGTAAAAAAAAAAATGCTTTTTGAACGTTTACAAACAGCATTTGTTTTTTGTCGATCTCAATCAGATTCTTTACTTAAATTCCTTTTAATTTCAACCCATTTATTTCTTTTTACTGGATTTTTGGTAATACTAAAATGATATTAAGTTTAATAAATTTTTAAAGATTGTATTCCTACATAAGTACACCCCCCTATTGGTGAAAAGACCGGAGTTTGACGTTTGCAAAAAGAATGCCATATTTGAAAAAATATTAGTTTTATGTTGTAATTCAATGTAATTCAACCATACACAAGTACTTAGTTACCTAATTTAATGAAATATTTTAATATAATCAATTTTCAATTTTGAAATTTAATCACAAACAAGTACTTATCAATGAAAAGTCTTTTTCTAAGCTAATAGCAGGCAAGCCAACGTTCGGGCAGGACAACGTCTGACGGGTCCGCTAGTATCATATGTTTTTTAAGCAAACAAATAAACAAACAATCTCGTCATTTCCCCGTAGGTGTAGGTAGTAAGGATAGAACGCCAATTTGGTTTAGTCGCTCTACATGTCAAACTAACGCAGCATTTTTTTCGTGATTTTGTCGATTGTGCTTATCGCAACCTTACTTGATGTACGGATTTAGACATTCGTGCATCTGAAATACATAGTTTTACCGCTCGTTCGCCTGGGAAATCGCATTTCGTCAGATTGTTTTTCTAATTCCCTTCACTCCCATACACAAGGGTCGGCACCAGGACTACATTGCGAACTGCTAACTAAAACTACGTGTTAACTTTAGAAATCACGAGTTTCATTATAAGTGGCAATTGATATAGGCGTGCTTTCTATAATATGTCCGCATATTAAAAATTTATTGTTAATGAGTTTCATCTTTGCGTTTCTACCCTTAAGAGATAAAGCATGAAACGTCATCTGGAAACAAATTACCCCTTATCACCCTTAAGACACTGAGTGACAACAACGTGTAGCAAAATACTTCGTACTTGTATTGTTTCTTCTTTTATTATTTTATATATTCCCCTATTTTCAAAAACAGCGAGACATAACAGGGGAAGTGGGGTATTAATTAGCTTCTGCCAGACTCATACATCTTCCGCAGAGACAGTTTAAGTTGGCACATTGTGAAAAACGGTTAATTTAGAGGCGGTTAAAAAATCGTGGGTCATTTGTTTGGGAGTCTTGCGTTCTGAGCTTTCAAGAAATTTGGCACCGTAATAATGCCAAACTCCGCATAAATATTAATTACTTCAAAAAGAACCCGTTTACTAATTTTAAAAGTTGAATAGTTTTACGAGCATACCGACAGGGATGATATTAAAATGAAGTATTTGAATAAAGATATAAAATACAGTTTTTGTAGTGACTGAAATTTATTGCAACAAAGAGGAATGGTCATTGCGATACGTATGACCTCGGACTATCGGCGGAGTTGGGATAATAACTGCTTGAACACTATACAGCCGTTAAAACATAAAATCCAATTTATTATTTTACAAACGATCAAAAGGTTAATGACATCATCTTATTTAATAATGACTTTTTTATGAAAAAGGGTCTTGTAACAAGTGTAATGACATTATTGTTTATGTTCAATTTTTATGTTTACAAAACTCAACACTACAGAATATCAAAACTACTCAAGTGACGATTGCTTTACTCTTACAATGGAATCCCACAAAAAAAATATTCCCGCCTAAATTCATTTAGGATAATAATGCTCAGTTCATAAACCTTCTTATAAACATTAATTATGTTAAAACTAACAATCTTCTCGCTTACGGTAATATTCACGTTTGTGACAAACAAATTTTAAAATTACGTTTTTTGAAAAAGGCATTTATTATTTTGAGATGTAAAAATAAGTTCATTTGATGTTCTTCAAATGAATTAGAATATTTGAAATTAGACTAAATCTTATTATTCAATGAATTACAAAATATATTTTTTTTAGTAACGTACATACACCGCAAGACAAATAAATTTACGAGTTCTCAAAAAAAATTGACATATAATGAATTATTCTTGATATTTAATTAGTTTTTTTTATATTGTTTGACATATGTGATGACTACTCGTTATTTCAAGGTTAAAATAAAAAATCTTACTCATGAATTGTACTTAGAAATTGCCATTATATATCAGGTATCAGATTACCCGAACCTTAGAGACCCATAACGGTTCATTTATGGTCGAGTGTTTGTGATGGAATAATAAAATACATGTTATTTTTTAATTCATATTTAAGAAGTAGGTTCTTATCGCTTTATTTTAAATTAAAGTATTTTACATTTAAACATATTTATAACATTTAAAAATATTTAGTACTTAGTGAATTCACCTTTATTTTTTATAACATGTAAAATTCTATTATTTAGAGAAGCGTAAAGCGAATCTAAAATTTCTGATGTTATTTCTTCTTCCCAAACTTGAATTAAGTTTTTTTTTAATTCCTCAATGTTTTTTGATTTTTTTTTCCCGACTTTTTTTTTCATAATCGCCCATAAATTTTCTATCGGGTTCAAATCAGGGCTATTCCCGGGCCACGTCAACGATTTTAAGCCAATTTTCTCCTTGAATTCATTGATCTATAAAAAAACAATAAATTATTTATCATGTGGTCACAAAATGCATTTAAAAATATATATATTTGTACTCACAGTGCGGGCTCTATGGCACGGCGCAGAATCGTCCTGAAAAATTGGGTCCGCGGTATACTGCGTAATGTCCTCGATTGTTGGAATAATATGTTTTTTTAACACTTTTTTGTACTGAATGGCATTCATCGTACCCTGTACAAAATTTAGAGGTCCTAAACCGTATGCTGTCATGCACCCCCAAATCATCACGTAGGGTGAATGTTTAACGGTTCGAGTGACGCACGACGGATGATATCTTTCCCCACGTTTTCGTCGAACTATCTTTCTGCCGTCTGGACCAAAAAGGTTGAATTTTGATTCATCAGAGAAAACAACATTTTGCCAATCCTCCAAGGTCCAATTCTGGTGCTCTTTCGCCCAATCCAGTCTAGCCTTCTTCATTTTGTCCGTGAGTAATGGTTTCTTTGCGGGACTCCGTGCTTGGAAACCATGCTCCAACAGCCGCCTGGACACTGTTTTTACTGAAAATGTTGATGTGCTGGTAGACTGCACCTCTGCGTGTATTTCAGGTGCCGTTAAAAATCGATCGCGCATAACAATTTTTTTTATTAAGCGATCATCTCGGGCAGATGTCACGCGCCCCCGTCCGCTTCCTTTTTTCCGTTCTATGGATCCAGTTTCTTGGATTTTTTTTAATAAAAACCTCACTGCACCTTCTGAATACCCAACTCGACGAGATATTTCACAATTAGATATGTTTTCTAGCGACAATGTGATTATTTTGGATTTTATCGCAATCGACATTTGCTTTGCACTTTCCATGATTGTTGTGTTATGTTCACTCAAACGCGGGTAAAACAAGACTGTTGAGACATTTTAAAATGTAAATATTGTAGAAAGGTGACACATAGTGTCCTTAATTTATTAAACAAAAGAAAGAGGTATCGATAAAGGATTTCTTAGAAAAAGAGTTCAGTAAAGTCAAGGGGCGCGGTAGCAGGTAAACTCGTAATTTTTTTTGTCTTGCGGTGTACTATTTCGATCTCACCTCGGAAAATAAAAGCGAAAAAGGTATATGAATACACCACGTAAATGTTTTTTAAATACTATTAATCAACAAACACACTTTTTTAAATATTTTAAATAATATATTACAAAAGAGATGAAGAACATTTAAGAGAAGGTAATATAGAAGTCTAGGCATCTATTGGGCTTATGCCCTGTCGTTGGCTGGTTTAAGTGCCACTTTACATTCTGTGTAGCATTCGACATTCGGCCCATATTTGAACATCTTTATCCCTTCAATTCTTTCATCCGTTGATGTTTGTGAAGTTAAAGAGCTGAAACCTTACCTTATCTGATATGTTCTGTATCTCTGTTGTAATATGTTAATATTAACAGCTTCCAAGAGAGTTAAATCCAGTCCTTGTCTACAAAAATTTAAAATTTAAATTTTAAAAATGTAAAGGACCACTTGAAGATTACTAAAAATTCGGTGTGATATTCAAAGTAGTAAGTAACGAGATATTAATGAGTTAAGTGCAATTTGCAACGCCAGTTACATCATAGGAACGGGCGGGTTAAGATGAATAAATAACTGCAAAGTAATGCTTAAAATATGAATTTAAAAGTATGTCATAATACCATTTAACCAAGGAATTGATTTTTTTTGTCAAATATACAACTTACGTATCATTTATTTATTTATTTATTTTACAAAAACGGCATAAATTGCCTATAACATATATTGAACATAAATATGAAAAAAAAATACATATATAAAAACATAACAAAAAATTATAAAATTGCATAACTATAACAATAGTAACAAGTAGGTAAATACACATAAGCAACCAAAAATATTAACGAAATAAATACATGAATATGAAAAAACAAAAAAAGGAAAAACATTTTTAAATATAAAGAAAAGTTTAAGAATAATATTGCGAGAGAAAAAAAAAATCAGACTCGTTTTGTAACTATCAAGTCCAGAACCAAATATACCAGCCTTGTCCTCATACTGATTGCCATATCTATGGAGCCTAGGGATAGGCGAGTGCATGTGATAGTTGGTTCTAGAACTTGCAGAACAAAAAGGAGATCTGTGGCGGGTATGTCGACCAGGTACACGGAAACACACCAACTCCAGCAAATCTGGACAGTCAATCAATGAATTGATCACCTTAAAAAGTAATATTAGGTCAGTTAGGATTCTTTTATCAGAAAGTCTTAAAAGATTTGCTGAAGACAACAATTGATTATAATTAAATAAAGCAGCTGGAATATGAAGTTTAAAATTAATATATTTTAGAAATTTCTTCTGGACGCGCTCGAGTGAATCAGAATGTACACGATAATGAGGCGACCAGCGTCCAGACTGGGGAAATATATTCTAAACGACTTCTAACCAGGGAGCAATAAAGTGACTTGATTGGTGCGATACTTTCAAATTTATAAGTAACCCTACAAATAAATCCCAACATACTTAGCGCCTCATTTGAAATCTTGTCAATATGTTTGATAAATGTAAGTTTATCATCAAAAATTACGCCAAGATCCCTAATGAAATCAACTCTTTCAATTGTTGCGTGGTTCAACAAATAGTTAAAAATTAAAGGTTTCTTACTTTATGAAAAGGAAATAACCTGGCATTTATCTATATTGAGAAAAAAAAATATTTTTATTGCACCACTCGTAAATTCTGTTGAGATTATGTTGCCTAAAGGCGATATTTTATAGCTACACATAATATATTATAACATTTTTGTCGTAAAATAAATTAACTTGTATAATAAAATTTCCTGACTAGCTGAATAAAATAATTTATCATTTTCTAGTTTGCCGAGTGCTTTGTTCTAGGAACTAAATGGAATCAAGGACCAACTCATAATACGATTTTACATTCTCTTTGGAAATGGAGCTCGTCCTTCATTCTCGTTTTGGTAGATGGTTGTGTGCTGTCGAGGACTCGTGCATATAAATATCGCACTGCAAATCCTTTTATGTAGGACTTAGATAAATTTGACAAGTTTTATCTTGTAAATTAACTTGGCGCGGTAAAAACATGGTGGTTTAAACCACGTTTAAAATTACATACAAACAAAATGATTGACAATAATTACTATAGTGAAGTAAAAAAATATCTGCATGAATCATTACTTTGTTTATTTGCATGTCACCGCCAGCGGGTAATTGTTTGATTTTTGTATTATTTTTTTTACATGTCAGTATTATGAAAATAAACTGGAAAAATTGTAGGGTCAAAAAGCAAACCCGGTCACGGGTGGAAATTGTATAAATGAAAGTGGAAAAAATTAAAAGAAATATTTTTCATTTATTTGTTTATAAATTTGTATAAACCACTTAATTTTTTTTTTTTTTTTTTTTTTTTTTTTAAATTACACTTCGACCGGTTTCGAGGTTACTACCTCATCGTCAGGAATTTAACTAACTTATAATTACACGCGTTGCTATTTATATAATAAAATATTGTATGAAAGAGACAGAAAATTGAAAGAAAGAGAGAGAAAGAAGATAAAATAAATCATAACGGGAATAGTTTTAAAAGAGGACTCGAAGTTAAATTTAATTGATTATTTATTATTTGAAGTTTTTGATTAATGGCTTTACTAATTTCTAATCGTTCTAAATTATCTAAACGTAAACCATTTTTATTGACATGCAAAATTTCTACACACGTTTCTTGATTAAATTCATGGTTTTCGGATATAAGATGATTTGCGAATTCTGAAAAATTATTATTACTCAGACATCTTATATGTTCTTTGATTCTAACTTTAAATTTGCGTGAAGTTTTTCCAATATAGAAATTTGGGCAATTTAAACAATTTAATTTATAAATTCCCGAATGATTTAATTTATCATCCTTATCTTTACAATTTGTTAATATTTTACCTATGTTATTATTAGTATAAAAAGCTGGCCTAATATTGTAAGGTAAAATTTGTGCTATATTATTAGAAAATGAATTAATGTACAAAATTCTACGCCAGTTCTCATTTTTATTGGAAATATTTTGGGAACTGTATAAGTATTTTTTCCTATAGTTTAATTTAAGTTTTTTATTCAAAATATTATCAATTAAATTTAGTTCATAGCCATTATTGAACACAAATTTTACCTTACAATATTAGGCCAGCTTTTTATACTAATAATAACATAGGTAAAATATTAACAAATTGTAAAGATAAGGATGATAAATTAAATCATTCGGGAATTTATAAATTAAATTGTTTAAATTGCCCAAATTTCTATATTGGAAAAACTTCACGCAAATTTAAAGTTAGAATCAAAGAACATATAAGATGTCTGAGTAATAATAATTTTTCAGAATTCGCAAATCATCTTATATCCGAAAACCATGAATTTAATCAAGAAACGTGTGTAGAAATTTTGCATGTCAATAAAAATGGTTTACGTTTAGATAATTTAGAACGATTAGAAATTAGTAAAGCCATTAATCAAAAACTTCAAATAATAAATAATCAATTAAATTTAACTTCGAGTCCTCTTTTAAAACTATTCCCGTTATGATTTATTTTATCTTCTTTCTCTCTCTTTCTTTCAATTTTCTGTCTCTTTCATACAATATTTTATTATATAAATAGCAACGCGTGTAATTATAAGTTAGTTAAATTCCTGACGATGAGGTAGTAACCTCGAAACCGGTCGAAGTGTAATTTAAAAAAAAAAAAAAAAAAAAAAAAAAAATTAAGTGGTTTATACAAATTTATAAACAAATAAATGTAAAATGTCATACCACAAAGTGAAAAATGTTTTTGATAACAATGAAATATTTTTCATTGTACAATTAAAATGCAGTCCCACCAAGAAAATTCATTTTAAAAAAGCCTACCCACAAACCCGGATCGGTTTTAAAAGTCCTGTGGCCTCTTTTTAGATCCGGACATTTAAAAAATATTTTTTTAAATCATGTTTTTATCATATCATATGTTTTTTAAGCAAACAAACAAACAAACTATCTCTCCATTCCCTGTAAGAGCAGGCAGCAGGGATAGAACGCCATTTTAGTTTAGTCGCTCTAAATGTCAAACTAACGCATCACTCTTTTCGTGATTTTGTTGATAGTGCTTATCTCACGTAAGCGTGATGTACGGATTTAGACATTCGTGCATGTGACATACGTAGTTTTACTGCTCATTTGCCTGGGAAATCGCATTTCGTCAGCTTGTTTTTCTAATTCCCTTCACTCCCATACACAAGGGTCGGCACCAGGACTCCATTCCAAATTGCTAATTTTTCTAACTACTTTTTGATTTTACATTCCTTTTGAAATGGAGCTCGTCCTTTATTCCCGTTTTGGTATATGGTTGTGTGTTGTTGAGGACTCGTGCATATAAATATCACACTGCAAATCCTTTTATTTAGAACTTAGATAAATTTGACAAGTTTTATGTGATAAAAATATGGTGATTTAAACCACGTTTAAACATACAAACATTAAATTTTAGGTAAGAAAATGAGAGCACTTGTAACACCAAGTGTCAGGCCTGCCAACAACTGAAAAACTAAATTCAAACTCTCTTTGCTCGGCGCTGATTTCGGTTGTTTCGACAAGACATTGTTAACAGCTTTCAACATTTAACGTAAATTAAATTAGTATATCCGGTTACGTTCAGTAGGTATCGTCGACATCCGTTTTATTGTATTTCCTCTCTGTCGTATTCAATTAAAATTATAAATTTATTCACGTTCATCCCATACAGCAAAACTTTTGGGTAAGTTGTTCGGTAACTCATTTTGCACACGAAAACAGTTTTGATTCAAACGTA
This sequence comes from Micrasema longulum, assembly GCF_059751315.1. Classification (NCBI taxonomy): domain Eukaryota; kingdom Metazoa; phylum Arthropoda; class Insecta; order Trichoptera; family Brachycentridae; genus Micrasema; species Micrasema longulum. The sequence continues at coordinate 354,183 of NW_028277406.1, forward strand.
TGGATATCTAGGCATCGACAGGATATTGGACCTGTTATTGGCCAATTTACGAATTGTGTAATATTCACCATTCTGCCTATATCTTCATTTATATTTTTTTGTTCTTTTTTCCAACTGTCAATTTCTTGAAAAACTAAAAAGCTAAGGCCTTTATTGATGGCGCGTCATTATTTTTTTTTTTTTTTCTTTAATTTTTAATTCTTTATTTGTTGTGTTTATCATCAATATCAATTTCATTAAGCGCAGAAAAGGCGCCGCAGCCTAGTTGGTTAGATGGCCAACAGTGAAGTTGGCGTCGTGGGTGGGTTCGATTCCCGCCAACATATATGAAATATATTTTATATTATTTATTTAATGCATATTTATTTCTATTTTATATTTTTTTGTATACCTACTTTCTCAGCACAAAAACCTGACGTCTTTTTTATCAGGGTCACCCCAATTGATTTTTTAATTTTTTTTTAATAAATATTTCAATGATAAATAAAGGTTAATATTAAAAAAATAATAAAAAATATTTTCAACGTTTTTATTCAAAGATGAGCGGTTTCCTCGCGCGTAAGTTGGGGAAGTTGACAGTTAAGGACAATAAAAGACATTTAACAAAGCAAACAGCATGTTTTTCTTTTAATTTTATCACTGTCCTCTTCCCTCCCCCCTCACCCATTCTCCGCTCACCCTCCCACAAGAACAAAGTTTTAATGAACATTATCACCGTCTTTTGTTGAATCAGATGACTTATCTTTTCCTTTGTCCCAGTAAATAAAGAAAATAAAAACCAACGACCCGTGTGCTTGGATTCGTACGCCAAAAGATATAAATATATATATGTTTTTTAAATTATATATTTTCTCACAAAATATAGCACATTTCAATAGTCTCTACGTACACTATCAAATCTGCATTTTTAAAGTTTACTGGAGAGTAAAAACAAGGCGTGATATCAACAATATTTTGAGTATGTCCAAATGTTTGTAGACTGATTAATATATTGAGTTTTTCTACTGACATTTCTTGGTGGAACTGCGTTTTAATTATAATAATAAAATACATATGTAGTTTTATTCCACTTTTATTTATAAAGTTTTACCAGTGACCGGGTTTCGTCGTGATTGACATCGTCAGACTGGCGGGAGACTACACAAAAATGTTATGTACAAGTGCAAGCATGGGTTGTAAATCATAAATAAAAACCCACATAAATAAAGGTTTCAGCTCTTTAACTTCACGAACATCAACAGATGAAAGAATTGAAGGAATATAGATGTTAAAATATAAGCAGAATGGTGAATGTTACACAGTGTGTAAAGTGGCCACTTAAACCAGCCATTGACAGGTCATAAGCCCTGTAGATGCCTAGACTTCTATATTACCTTCTCTTAAATGTTCTTCATCTCTGTTGTAAAATATTAACATGATTTTATATAATTATGGATATAAAAGAGTTTAATTTTAAATCATTTAAGTATAAGGTAATAACAATTGTAAGAATATAAGTTTTGTTTGAATGTACATAATAAAAACTGGTGTAAATTATATAATTTTATATAGTTTTATAATGAAAATGTACTGTATGAGTATTTTTATTATTATAATTGTTGATTAAACTGACTGGTATAAGAAGCTTAAAAATTGAACAATGGTTTTCGGGCGTTGCCTAGTGGGTAAATTGGTTCAAATGTATGAATCTCACCTTCGTGATGAAGTTTTAGCTCTTTTACATCAAAAATGTCAACAGATGGAATAGTTGAGTAAATGTGGATATTAAAAAAAAATGGTTGTGGAACGATATGATGAGTGATATCTGATGTTATTTTATCGACTTTTATTTGTGTCAAAATATGTTATATCCCCTCGTACCAGCACTTTTGCTAATTGGGAATATTTTGTACAAATAAAATATGTAAAGTAATGTTATTTGTAATTTAATGTTAACGTACATGGAGTTCTGAGTTACATACCAACATTTGCATAATTTTTTTCAACATTAACATGAAAATATAACAGGAAAAATAACGAAACCCACTGAACTGCGAAACCGGCTTGTCAGTAGGTTTCTTGTTTTTCATTTACAAAGAAAAAAGTTAAAGAAATAATATATATTTAAAAATAAATATAAACATTATTAAGAACTAAAAGCAAACGTTTTTTTCACACAAGGCATCTGTACAAAAATTTAAATAATTGACTGTTAACATTAAAAAGTAATCAATATAAAGCTTTGTTACATATAGGTTATTTTTTTCTTAAATTTTTTTTAAAGTTATGCTTAGGAATTGATAATTTTAGGAATTGTATAATGAAGTGTTCTTTGGCTATGCTTGTTTAAAATACCTCGGTACTAACAGCTTTCACTAGCGTTGTATCGTTGTATTGAACTAGCGTTGTTTCGAATTTTTATATTTTTATAGTAGTGATGTACGCATGTACCCCGCGCAAATACTAAAGAGTTAGTCTATTTACAATGAGGAGATTCAGTGTTTTTTTCCATTTTTTTGTTTAATGCACAAAACACAAAAACACGGCCAAACATTTTTTTTCTGTTTCCGCATCATATTATATGCGGTATGATTTTTTAAAGTTTTTTAATTTTGAAACTGTTGGCCTCATAGTGCGCGTTTGACTTCCATGCAAGAGATCTCGGGTTCGATTCCCGACATGGTTGATGTAATTTTTTTATTTAAAGGGTGTTTTTACAGTAGAATATTTCATAGTCTGCGTATGACCGATCATCCCACCTTCAAGTGAAAAAATAATCAAGATACGCTGCTATTGGTGGACTAATGCGCCATTAGGTGCGGAAATGGAATTATAATTAATTTTTAAATTACTGTGATGCCACAAATTATTGTTGGTGAGTTCTGCTGATTAGTGAGAAACCAGAAATCTATCATCACAACACTTTCATTGCTTGATTCTCAAAATTTTGTGACGTACTTTTAAGTGGATGTTTGTATTCATATAATTTTTTAGTACGTTTTCGAGAAGCTTCTTAGTTCAATTAAATGTTTTTTTGCGTGTAAAAAAACCTTTTTATATCCAATCTCCCGTAGCACTGAACTTCATCATTACGAGTTGTTTCTTGATCATCGAAAAAATCCGCTTGAGAAACGATTTTTTAGCTAAAATAGATATTATATAGAATTTGAGAATGAATTTCCGCTGGGTCAAAAGTTAGTACAAAACGACGCTAATATTTTTTTCTATTTGTTTTCGTATGAAATCTCTTTGTCCAATTTTATCTAAAATGAGGGGTTTTGTTTAATTAATTAATTTTCTAATACGCTTGTACAAGAAAACTTATTGTGAAGCTTATTATATTATCAAATTACTTACAACAACTGATAATCACGCTTATAAGGAGGTTCGTAAGTTTATCTTTTAATACGTTGCGTCATTACTCTTGGGTTTTTTTCCAAATGTATGAGAAGTAAAGATGATTTTCTTCACTTCGTTACTGCACTGAAAGAAGCGTCTCGCTAGCATAAAGACCCTGACATTGATGGCTATTCTCTGACTCTCTATGTCCTGATCATCTTTACAATCATCAGTCAGTATGTGCCCTAGGTACTTGACTTTTGCAGTTACAGTTAAACTGTGGTTGTCCAGGAATACAGGTGGTGACTGGTGCACGAATTCAGAAAATGACATCTTATGTTTAAATATAAGTATGGCAGATTTTTTGGCATTGTATGTCATGTTGTGGTCAATTGCATATTTTTCGCAAATATTGAGCAACAGTCTCATACTTTTTATAGATAAAGTCAATAATACCACATCATCTGCATAACTAATATTGTAAGCGCAGACGCCGTTAACATGACATCCGACTTCGCTTGTGGTAGCACGATGTCACTTGACCGCGCGTAAAAGGTTTATTTACCAGTCTTTTAAGAATGAAAAAAACGTTTCAGTTATTGATTGAATGAAACTGTGGCATTTTCACGCCCATACAAGAAAACACCATATATTTTAAAACTTAAAACGACAAACATAACTATAACATTTTCTAAATTTGTTGCAACAGAGACGGAAAACATTCACAACGGAAAGGAATGGAATATGGTCATTATTATCATTCTCCTTTCCACACCTAACGGTACATAGGGCACTGCATTTTATAATATACAAAACATAATGTCGTATATCATGAAGTTAATAATAATCGTCACTTGAGTTAATTTATTTAGAAAAAAATGCAATTTACATTATATTTATTAACAATATTTTGAGTTTGTCCATATTTTTGTAGACAAAGACTGGATTCAACTCCCTGGGAAGCTATTTATATTAACATATTACAACAGAGATGAAGAACATTTAAGATAAGGTAATATAGAAGTCTAGGCATCAACAGGGCTTATGACCTTCACAAACATCAATAGATGAAAGAAATGAAGGAATATAGATGTTAAAATATGGGCAGAATGGCGAATGTTACAGTGTTTAAAATGGCCACTTAAACCAGCCATTGACAGGTCATATACCCTTTAGATGCCTAGACTTCTATATTACCTTCTCTTAAATATTCTTCATCACTGTTGCAATATGTTTTTGTATTTTTTATTTATATAAATATATGTACATGTTTTATGTACTACCTATGTAATTAATAGTTTAGGATATTTTTTATTTTTTTAAAGAAATATTTGCGTTTTTATGATTTACCCAAATATTTAATTTTGGGGGCCATTTTCAACGAGTTGTAATTTACTCACTATTAGAAAATGGGAATCGATTTGGGGTAGAGTGGGATTCGAACCACAGATCCTTGGTCCGTGAGTCCGAGGCACTAGCCACAGGACCAGAACCCGATCTATGGTTTACCTAAAAATAAAATAACGTTGGCCGCTTTGCAATAGGGTTTCCTTGAGGCGTCTGGTGATGTCTACTTAGGAGCGAATGAGAAAATAAAAACATTGTTTTTATGTCTAAATTTTAAAAATAATTCATAAAAGTTAAAAAAACTAAGACAAGCAGTCGCAATAAAAAAACATATTATTCTTTACAATATTATGATGACTTAAAAAATATTTTTGTAATATCATATTTTGATAATATTACCGAAGCTTAAAGCTCCCTTTTACCATTTTACGCAGCTTTTTATCATCTCACGCAAAAGCAGCATTAATGTAATGTTTTGCCAAGTCATGTTCTTATTTGTATTTCGTATGAAGGCTAGATTAATAAATTCTCCGAGCCATGCAAAGCTTTTTACTACTAATATTTTGGGTACTGTTAGTCAGCGAAATGTACTTCTGAAAATAATACCTAAAACGTATTTATGTTATCAAAGAAACAAGTTATCAAAGCGTAAAAACTGTCAAAACTTATTATGAAGCAGAAAATATAAATTGGATAAAAATAAATTTCTCTCTTAATTGAGACATGTTAATTGAAAAATGTGCGCGAATAATGTTTTAAATTAGTCTAAATCTGAGTACATGTAATTTATTTTTCATTTTTCCGTTTCCACACCATGCGGTGCATTGGAAACATTGGATTACGCTGTCTTCTTCGTTGCACTTGAATATCTTTACTTTCCCAGGTTTTTAAGAACAAAAATAATTACGCACAGAATTCATTCGTAAGACATTCCTGTGCATACTTTAGTAACTATTGTCAAGTTATAGGCATCATTAGTAGCTGCATGCATGTTTGGACGCACGCACTCACACGCTGTATTCTAACCGCTTGTAACACCAAGCGTAAGGCGCAGACCGAAACCCATGAGATTGGCATGATCGAGGGACTTAAAAATCTACGCGTCCCTCGTTGACTTCAGTTCGTTTTGCGTTTCACTCTTTCTTAGACTTTCAAATATCCTCTATATAAATTCGTGTCACGGTTAATTCATTCATTGTTGTATTTAATTTAATCGCTTTTTGTATAATCTTGTATTAACCAATTATATATATAAATATGGATATTTTATAAAGCGCCATTTTTGTGAAAATTACCTCAAAGGCGCTGTTCAATAGATAAATAACCTAGCACGTCTTGCAATTACAGAGCGCATCGACAGTTGGGATTCTAGTTCCTCGTCTCCAATTATGATGTATTATAATTATGATATATAGGAGCTAGATTGCAGCACGTTTTGCAGCTACGGAGCGCACGGATATTAAGAAATCTAACCCCTCTTTTTATTGTATATAAAAAATTAAATAAAAAAAAAAGAAAAATTAATAGTAGTAAGATTACAAGTCTTGCGACTACTGAGCGCCTGGACGGTTGGAATTCTATACACCATTTACATGAAGGTAGAGTGATCAGTTTTACGTTGTCAGACACATTGGATGATTCGTTTGAAATTCGTATGGTGAGATTGTTGCTCATAAATTGGCTCTAAACTAACCGTCACTAGAATTACAACTGGAAATGAAACGGATATCAGGTAATTATCCGGGAACCGGCCTAGTTTTACTATCCGGCCGGATACCAGATAGTAGCTCTATATCCAGCGGATACCTAATATTTATTAATCTGCGACTAAATCATGATTATTCTACTCCTCAAAAATATTTTTCATCGTCCGTGTTTGGAAAAAAGAAATAACCCTCGTTCTTCGTCGGTATAATACGAGTTTATACCCTCGAAAAAGAATTTCACCCTTGAATATTTAACAATAAATTTTTTAACTTTTTAATATATGTTTATCAATTTTTAATATAGCTTATCTTATAATAAAATGACCACATTACTATTTTTGAATATTTTCATCTTCATCATTCCATGCCCGCTCCTCAGTTGGAGTATTTGATGACCATGAAAATCCTCCAGGCATCTTTGTCGGCTACCAGCTCCTGTGCATCCTCCTAAGTCAGGTTCACGTCCCGTAGTTCTGACATGAACTGCCGATGAACAGTCAGCAGTGGACGTCCAGGACGTCGAGAACCTGATGCCTTGTAAAGTAGGCAAGCGTGGTTAAGGCTCTCAGGAGGCATCCACAATTCACGTCCATATCACCTCCGCTTGATGACAGTTGTTACCGGAGTTTGCTGATTCCGTTGTCTTATTACTTCAATTCGCACAAAGCCAAACCGATATAAAATTTAAATATTTTAGTTTGGAATGAACCGTCCATAATAGTAAATTGTAACAAAATGCTTGAAAATAAAAAGTTTTATTTTCCCACCGTTTAAAAAAAATATGTTTCATATATGACACTCATGCACATCGACAACCTAAAACCAACTTAATATTTTTTTTCAATAATTTCGAAAATATTTTGGAATTTTAAGCCATAGTTGGAGAAAAGGAACTATCATCCACGACCAAGAAAGCTAGGCACGAACCAGTGGGCGCAAATACAGTGCCCTATGCACCAATAGATGCGGAAAGGGTAATAATGATGACGATTATGTCACGCATAAGTATTGTTATTACGATTTTAGTTTCAGCTATAGATTAGAGAACGCCTTGGAAATAATTCACAATTTGCCAGATAGAAAGATCTAATATGGTATTTCACCTTGGCTATGAATTTTAAATTTATTCAAAATTGTTTTGATGGTTCTGTTAAATATCCAATATCCGTCTCGTATGAGCTCGGTGCGAATCTTCGCTAAGAGGTTTCTGACTTCGCTATCAAATTCAATCGGAACATGCCCAATGCCATCCTGTAGCAGGGTTGCCAACCATATTCACAAAAGTAATTTAATGATCCTATAAAAGACAATTTCACTAATAAACATTTCATGTAAAATATTTTTTTTATGCGTACTTCATTTTTATAATCAAAATAATGTACGGGAAATACATTTTTGAGAAGGGAATTTGAAAGTCTGCGTATAAACAGGACTTAATAACCTCTCATTGGCTGGTTTAAGTGGCCATTTCACAACCTGTATAATATTCAATATAAAAATATATAAATCAAAATATAAATTTCTTCACCCCTATTCAGTAGGTTCATAGTTAATGTTACTCAAACAGTAGATTTGACGTAGTTATGCAGAAGTTCGAACTTTCAGTAGGGTCGCAGTGCTGGAGGATGTCATTCTATAAAATGCTGCAAACGCCCAGTTGCATTCCACCGGCAACGCTACTGACTAGTCCACTTCGATAGCGTCCACGTCCTGAACCCTGGGTAATAGGATCACACTCATAACGGTGTGATCACAGCAAATAACAAGAGGATGAAGAACGAGTTTCTGTCGCTTAAAAACTTTCCCTAATCTACTTGGAAGACTTCCATTCCGTGTGCCATCTAGACCGACAAGATATTTTTTTTTGTTTTACACAGACAACGCGTCAACAAACAACTTTAAAGAGAATTTCATTTTTAGAGAATGTAAATGCTGGCTACGAGCTCACCCAGGTGCGTTTAAGCTCTCCGAGATTGACAGCTGCCCATGCGACGATGAAACTCCTCAAGATGTCCCTTACTTGATGATGCATTGCCCCCTTTTTAGCTTTCAAAGACAACAGCTGGAGGCGCGATACAGAAAGTTGGGTGAACATCTATGCGACATACCATCGGTGATAGGTAATAAAGAACTCACACGAGAGATAGTATCGTACATGATCAATATAGTGCAGGCAATTGGTAAAATAAACCAAAGTAAACAACAACAAAATGCCGAACACTTCTCTAGTGGAACGGAAGGCCTGTTGACTGCTGCCAACAGACCGGATTCTCCTGAAGAGTTTTAAGTTCAGATAAATTTAAAGAAATTAAATAGCAAAAAAATAATTTTTGAAATATGAACCTTGTATTTTATAAGCAAGGTAAATAATAAAGCTACTTCCGTATAAAAAAATAAAAAAAACAATTTTAAACAATCTACAATACCTAGAATATGCGAGCAATATAACAATACATTTACTGAAACTAATATTTTTTATGACAATGCATGTAAATTTAAGTTAAAAATCATAGAAATATTGAGAGAAGCAGATATCTTTTTGATTTTATTAATTCAATAATGAATTACTACCTGGTAAAGGGAGAAGTATAAAAATTGGAAAATTGTTTTCAGGCGTTGCCTAGTAGGTGATTTGGTTCAGCCGGATGAATCTCACCCACGTGATAAAGGTTTCAGATATTTTACTTCACAAAAGTCAACAGATGGAAGAGTTGAGGAAATGTGAATGTTCAAACATGGGCAGAATGGTGAATGTTACACAGTGTGTAAAGAGGCCACTTAAACCAGCCAATGACAAATCAAAAGCCCTGTAAATGTCTAGACTTCCAGATTCCCTTTTCAAAAATATTTTCCCTGTCTGTTAAAATAAATTTAGATTTATTTTATTAATAATTAAAATTATTGTTTTTTTGGTGTGTGAATGAGTGTCCTACACTAATATACAAAAAAGCTGTCAATATTCATGTGCATAGTGTTTGTTTACCCAATAAAATAAATAACAAAATATGTATTTTAGCAACCCTAAAACGATCGCTCGTTTCTTTACCTTCAGATTGGCTGAAAATTTAGCGCCCGCAAGCAATCTCTCCTCCTCCTTTCGACTGATGGGAGAAACGACAGATAAAATTAGATTGGGAGCTGCCATCATTGCTAAATTGACGAACGGTGACTACCGCACAGGGGCGTGTGACGATTTTCCTAGGCAGGTAAGCCTTAAAGGTAGATACGCCCATAGTCATACTATGGTCTAGTAAAGTGGTTCTTGAGGTACCGATGAGAAAGAATGAAGCGAGTCTCGACATGCTGGTTTTGACAACAAACTTGGGGAGCAAAAGGACGATCTTCAACATAATGGGCCGACAAAATAACGGGATCTTCAATAAATGCAGCCCTCACCCTAGGTCAGGACAAAAAGAAATGGAGGCATATCAGTCACTTAGTGCCTAGGATTTTTAAAAGTAACGATGCTTAGAACCGAGGAAGTTAAATCTAAGTCATCGGTTGTATTTTTGACTACAATATTTATGAAATCAATATTGCATTTCATTGAATGAATTTATTTTGGCTCTTCGGGCATAATTCTTGTTGAGTTGACATCTTAAAATTTAGATAAAGCTTCTAGCTTCCCTGTTTAAGTGTGTTTAAGTCAAGTTTCCGAAGCCTGTTTTCAAATTTCTGAGAGTATATAACTGCAAAGGTGTAAATTTTCAGATGAATAATAAAACATTTTTATGAACCCAATTATTCGGCTACAGAACTCATATTTTGCAAAATAGGTCATAATTTATAGATTATTTAATTTGTGTCCCCACATTCGAGTATTTTGTACGAATAACAGAAATATTCCACATATATACTACTTAAACCATTAAAAATGCTTGTACTAGTAGAACTAACCTATTTACTATTTGTACCACGCAATAGATTATTGAAATGAGTCTACATATAATTATTACTGAGATAATCGTGTAATATTTGTGCAACTGAAAACCAAAGTTCTATATGCAGAAAAATGTTTTTTTTAAATATTTTAAGTAAACGTATAAGTGTGTTGTTAATATTGTTGATACAGGCATACAAAAGGAACATTTAATAATATATTAAGAATCGTAAAATGAACAAAAATGCAGTTGTGCTGTTATCAAGGTTTTATAAACAAAATCTTTATCTATATAATTTTCCTGTACGTGTGATGTCACTGAACTTCTCCTAAATGTATTAACCAATTTACATGCGGTTTTCAGCGAAATGTAGATCTTTGCACTGCGTGTGTTCGTAAATATAAAAATTTTCAATCGATTCTTAAAAAAATAAAGTTAGAAGCATTATTTTTTTATCGACCTACCAGGGTTGCATGCAATGAGAATGCATGTACAAAAAATGGAAGGATGTTGTTTTTTTGTGGTTAAAAAAAGTTTGTTTTTGAACGTTCACAAACAACATTCACTTTTTATGGATCCCAATCAATCCTTACATTCTTTGTAATTTCTTCCGATTTACTTCTTTTTAATAAATTTTTAGGAAAACTAAAATAATATTAACTGACATTCAATACTTTTTTCAAAATCGCATTCATGAATAAAGTGCACCCCTTTTGGTGAGAAGAGCCGAGTTTGACATTTTAAAAAACAATTCTATATTTGTAAATATTTTTTTTTTGTGAATTCTGGTTTACAGAAAGCTAATTCACCAATCAGCAGAACTCATCGAAGAGACATTGTGGATTCACACGCGGAGACATTTCAAAATTACAAAAAAAATATTTATATTTTTTTCGTCTACTCGTAGTTCGATAATCCCCTAACAAATAAAAAAAAACCCTGATATTTGTCATTGCTATTTTCATGAATAAAATAACGAATCCGAAAATTAGTAAAATAAAATATTATGTTGGTACGCACTAGTTTTAGATTTGATAAATAAAACAGGAAATTTATATAATTTATGGAATAGTAGCAATAAAGTACGCCTCTGCTAATTCTTTCCTATCTTTTCAATCATATTTTCACCCCTCGTCTCCTACACGTAACTACCCTCAGGACATATGCCCTTTTGGGGGAGGAGGGGCAAATTGACCCCTGAAGGTCATTATTACAACGCGAGCTTCCGGTGGCTTGTAAATAACAAAATTGCACAGTCAAGCGGATGTGATGAGAAGATGGATGATCTGTTAAAGGGAAACGGACGTATACACATATACGAGTATATAGCTTCATAATAGTATTTGTTAAAATGTACTTTTGTCCTTTAATCGTCAGTGAAACGTTTCTTATTACGCAAAAGAAATAAAACATTCTTGAGTACCATTATAAATTAAGTGACGCCTAAAAACGGTGTTAATGTTTTTGTATATTTTTTTTGTTAAAACTTGTTAATGTTAATGTTTTCGTTTATTTTTCTTGTTAAAACTTTTCTTGTTTAAAAAACGGAGTGTAAAGAGTAAATTGAATATCATTTGTACAAAGTTGGAATATTTGAATAAAGGAAAGGAGCAAGGGAATGGACCTACCTTTGTTGCGATGAGGATATTTGTAATATTGGTGCACTAGATGATGAAAGTTTACTCTGAATTATGTTATTTAACGATTAGTTATTAAAACTTTGATGATAATTATTGACAATTCCAAGAATTCTTATTCTATGCAATGTAATGTCAAAATTTGTTTATAATGTAATAAATGCAAATTTTATGGTTTTGTTCACAAAAATCAACAGATGGTAGGGTTGAGGAAATTCGGATGTTTAAACATTGGCAGAATGAAGAATGTTACATGGTGCGTAAAGTGGCCACTAAAACCAGCCAATGACAGGTCAGAATCCCTGGAAATGCCCAGAACTCTTTAGTCTCATCTCAAGAATGTTTTCTCTCTCTTTTGAAAAAAAAATTGGATGAAAATATTTTATTATTTCATATTAATATACGAGTAACTTCAAGATATGAAAATTGTGGGCGTTTTTGTGTTTCTAAGATTACACTTCATTATGGCCAAATTTAGACTTGCATCAGAAGATGAGAAAACTTTACTATGGACGGAAGCAAAAGTGATGTTCCAAGCAAAAGCTAAACTTACTCTTTATTCAAAGGGTGACCGTACGTTTTTGCTGTAATAAGGAAATAGCACCCTTTTTTAACAATTTAAAAGTAAGAAAAGTTTATGAAACGATCACCCCAGAACTTATTAAAAACTCTAATTGAGTGATCGAATCAGACACAGACGGTGTAAAGGAAATATGGCGTGGTCATTTCCAGAGACTACTTAATCGCCCCCCTCCTCTTTCCACCCTCGATATCTCAATTGAGACTGCAACGAACATTCCACGGGCAGTCAACATTTCTGACAGTTCTCCGACACTGGCTGAAATAAAAATCACCGCATCGAACTTGAAAAACGGAACGGCACCAGGAGTTGACGATGTACACCCGAAATTTTCGAAAAGTAGCAACACTGGCATTGTTGGCCCTTTACACCAACTAATGACCAAGGTGTGGGAACAAGAGAGGTGCCCGAGAGACTGGGTAAACGGGAAAATCATCGCATTGCACAAGAAGGGTGATCCATTAAACTGTGATAACTATCGTGGCATCATGCTACTGAGTGTACCTGAAAAAGTACTTACATCTTTAATACTGCAAAGTGTTCGAGGACCCATTATGCAAGTATTGAGGGAGAACCAGGCTGGTTTTCTACCTGGTAGATCATGCGCAGGTCATATCCATAACATACGCTGTATTCTACGGGAGAACAAAGAACTTAATAGTTCCTTGGCTTTGTGATTTGTAGATTATGAAATAGCGTTTTATGGTCCGCACAGACCTACACTCTGGAAAATACTAGAAGCATATGGGGTACCTATAAAACCAGTCAAACTTATTAAAGCCCTCTACTCAAGTAGCGGATGCCGAATCAGAATCAACGATGTTGTCAAAGATTGGTTTGAGGTCACCACCGGAGTTTGTCAAGGTTGCGTCCTTGCACCGTTTCTTTTTATAATCCTTATGGACTTCATCCTCAGAAAGTCAACTCCACTTGATTGGGGAATATCCATCTCCTCCTCCCAAAATCTCTGCGACCTTAAGTGTGCCGATGATGCGGTTTTAATTGACGATTCAGTCACGGGTCTTCAGAACACTGTAGATAGCCTAAATAGGTACTTTGCGTGCATGGGTTTAAAAATCAATATTGCTTAAACATATGTACTGTGTAATACTTCATGCCTAGATGCTTAAAATCCCCTGAATCTATCAAACCAAATCATCGAAAGGGTCGAGAGTTTCAAATACCTGGGAGTATATGTTACGGAAAATGGCAGCTTCCAAAAGAGAGCAGCTATGAGTAGCAGGCGCCACATTCAAATGTCTTTGTGCGGAATAAAGTAATAAGAAAATGAACGCAGCAAACTCCGGTGATAACTGTCATCAAGCGGAAGCGATACGGTTGGCTTAGCCATGTACTGCGGATGCCTCCTGAGAGCCATAACCCTGCTTGCCTTCTTTCTTTCGACGTCCTGAACATCCACTGCTGACTGTTTGTCGACAGTTTATGTCAGAACTACTGGACCCGAACTTGACTTGGAAGGACGCACAGGAGCTGGCAGCCAACAGAGATGCCTAGATGATGATATTTGTGGACACCATATGCTCCAACTAGGGGGCGGACATGGAATGATGATGATGATGATGAAATACTGTCGAATAAAAAAAAGTACGTATTATTAGTAACATAAAATCTAAGTATTATTAGTAACATTATACAACAGACTGAATAGAATATAGAAGTCTAGACATCCACAGGGCTAATGACCTGTCTTAGTCTTATTAGCTAGTTTGAATGGCCACTTTACACACTGTGTAACATTCACCATTCTGCCTTTATTTGAACATTTATATTCCTTTAACTCTTCTCTATCTGTTGGCGTTTTTAAAGTTAAAAAGCTGAAACCTTTATTGTTGCGGGTGAGATTCATCTGATTGAAGTAATTCAGCTACATACTAGGCAACGCCTAAAAACATTTTTAATTTTTATACTTCTTCTTGGACCGGGTGGATTTAACAACAATGTTTTGAGTTTGTCTAAATTTTTGTAGACATGAACTGGATTTAGCCCTCTAGGGAGCTGTTCATTTTAACATTTTACAACAGACATGAAGAACATTTTTCATAAGGGAATATAGAATAAAGGACTAATTATTAGTATGAAAAATATTTTTGAAATTTGAATTTTGGATTCCCGCGAAAACGGTCATTGCATTGGCCACGCCCTCAAAACGTCACGATTTACGTTAATTTTGAACTTTGTTTGAATCCTTTTTTTTACTGAACATCGTCTAGAATCTTGACGTCAAAATTATCGAGGCCAAACATGTCGCTTATTCTAACGACATATTTTTTTATAATTAAGTTTTACATGAAAACGTTTCTCGGCATCATCCACATTGATTTTGAAAATACAATTAATTTTTCTAAATTAATTTCATATATTTTAATCAGTATTCGTAGTAAGTGGTAGTTCCATATTGAGAAACAATAGTGTTGGTGATATAAAAAAGACAAATAATACATTAATCCACAAATTTGTAATAATCAGTTTATTAATTTAAAATGAAAACATTCGAATTGACAGCAAATTTATTCAATCATAAGCATCTCACCCACATCAATAAAGGTTTCAGCTCTTTAACTTCACAAATATCAACAGATAGAAGAATTGAAGAAATAAAGGCTGAATGGTAAATGTTGCACAGCGTGTAAATGACAGGCCATAGCCCTGTAGGTGCCTGGACTTCCACATTCCGTTTTCAAAATGTTTTTCCTCTCTGTTGCAACATATTTAAAACTATTTTAATAGTATTTATGTTCTTTGATGAGACACGATTTATTTTTATGTTCGGCTTCTTAAGAAACCGAGAAACCATTATTTATTACATCGAATCTTCTCTCGAAGAAAAGTGCAGTCACCCTGGCAGAGAATGCAAGCTACTTGAGTAGTCCTCTCTACCACAAATTGCCGGGTAATGCGATTCTGATACAACGCGGACCCACTTCGGTCCCGCAGAGACGGCCAACCTCCCCGTCGTCAGGACTTGTTTATTTTGCCGACCCCGAGCCTGCCTTATCCGCAAATAATGAACGAAATCGCTTATTAAGTTATCATCCGAAGGCAATTACTTATAAAATAAAGCGGAAGATTTATTCATGCAAATATGGCGTAGAATAACATGCATGCAATAGAGTTTTAAATAACTTTTGTGATGTAATCACCTTAAGCTTCATTTAACCAGGCCTCCAAGTCCTGTTTAATCGGCCCTTCAGGTCCCGGATGATTAGGTTTTCACACGCCTTTTGGGCCTCAAAATTTATTTTCGTTATTAATTAAAATATTCAAGTACAGATAATAATTACTTTGGTCAACTTTTGCTTAAAGAAGTATCTTCCGGACACCCAAAATACAGATTGGTCAAAAGAATAGTTGACTCAACAGTACGACGAAAACTCATTGAATCTGGAAGAAAAGCAATTCGACCACAAAAACCACAATTTCTGACGGCACGTATGATGAAACAAAGGTTAATTTGGGCTAGACAATATACCAAATGGGTTGTAGAAAATGGAGGAAGGTGCTGTTTTCAGGTGAACCCCACTTTTTCATGCAGAGATTTTGCATTAAATTTGTTAGAAAAAATGGGGATGAAAAACTTACTGTGGTTCATATTGAGCAAACGGTGAAGAGGATGTTTTGGGACTGCTTTTCGTATATGGAAACCGGATCTTTGACATCAATAAAAGGAATGATGAATAGCCTAAAGTATAAAACTCTATTGGAGCAGCACTTGAGTGCAGAACTGAGTAAATGTTGTCCTAATCGTGAGGCTGTATTTTAACAGAACTCAGCTTCTTTCGTGTATTTCAGTTTATGCTTAAGTATTTCAACAGTAAAAAGATAATTCTTTTTACTGGCCTGGAAATTTACCTGACTTTAGACCTATAAAAAATTTGTGGGTGATTTGTAAATCTAGGAAAGAAAAATTGGACTATACCAATAAGATAAAGAAGATAGAAGCTGTTAATCAGATGTGGTCTCGAAATGACAGAATAAAAGAAAATTGCCGTAGTTTTATTGATTCCAGGCCAAAACGTGTTCAGGCTATTATAAAGGCAAAATAAGACATACATCCTATTAAATAAAAAATATTTTTTGATTCTACGTCACCAGTAACTTAAACTTTTAATTAAAAACGCATTTTATGATTACAAGGAAATTTTATTCCGTCAATTCGCACAATACAGTTTGTTATATGTAAAGAGGTACATAAAGAGATACACATTATCATACGGATTGTCATTTTGTCAGCACAAGCAGTGACGCTGTGGCTACATTTGTAAACCAAACATTTATATAAAGGTCACGGTTTCGAGTCTTTTTTGAAAAGAGGTCAGTTTCGATAGAACGACTCTCTTTTACAGAGTTTACAGAGAGAATGACGGGACTTTAAGCCTACTCACTTTTAAAGGAGTTTCTCTTATTCCCAGGTTTGACTGTACAGAATAAGCTACATTAAAAAAAATCTACTTAAACTACACAAAATAAACAGATATGACAATTTGTTAGTCAACGGTGATGTAACGTCGTTATTTATTTTAATATTAATACATTTCCATTAAAATTTTTTTGGGATGAAAAGTAGCAATGGGTCTTAATTCTAATACCAAAAAGACTCAGATTGTGTGCAATGAACCCTGACCTGACCCTGATCAGCTCCTCTGTAATAATGGACAGAGAATCAAGGAAGTTGACAGCTTTTAATACTTGGGAGTTAACATAACTGAATATGGAAGCATGCACAGAGAGCTAGACACCCGCCTAGAAATTGCTGGAGCAACTTTTAAAGTGATGCGTATTGTCTAGAACTCTACTCCATACTCGATCAAAACGAAATTCCGATTATCCAACTCTTGCATCTTACCAAAGCTCAGAAGACAAAATTTTCTGAGTTTTGAGAGTAATTGCTTCAGAAGAATATTAGGCAGCAAGTGGTTCGATTTTATAACTAACATTGAAATCTGAGAATGGACCCAGAAACCTCCTGTATCAAGCATCTTGAGGATGCGTCAGTGAATCTGGCTTAAACACGTTCTCCGTACGCCTCAGGAGAACCTAAATCTAAGTTGTTTCTTCGTTACACCTGCGGGCTCACACCGTCCTGGATGGCCGTCGATGACGATCTTTCGACTTTAGTAAAAGAGAAAGAGCTGGCAGCCAACAGAGGTTGGTAGAAAATATGAAAAGTTGCATGTGAGACCTGTTAGCTCTTCGGCTATTCCTACGCAAAAAAATCATGTCGTTCGGTCGCAATGGTGCGACATGAAAAAAACACAAACAATCAGACAAACACTGTCGCATTTATAATATTAATAATCTAATATAAGAGTGAACGGTGTACAAATATATCCATTTAAGTTAACCAAGGAAATTTTGCGTCACTTTCAAATAAATATTTGTCTGTACCTCGTTTTATAACGAGTACAAATAAGATAACTCATCCCTAACAGCTCCACAAAATTTCCAAAACAGTAATTTTCAAATTATACCATGTCTGTTTGTTAAGACCGTATTAAATTAAAGCAATGTAGGAAATCTTTTAATTAAAAACATGAGACACAAACGTACATTTTTGGGGCCATTTTCGTGTAAGGGATCCCGAAAAGGTCTCCACAAAGAGTTCCCTGCGCGATTTAAGTATTTACAAAAACAACCTTTAATGAATTTGGCCCGGGGCTCGAGTCATACTAGATTAAGGGAATTTGACGAATTTTCAAGTAATTAAGTTTGTAATGTATTATGGCTTTTAAAGAAAAATATTTTAGAAATAAATTAACGTGTTTTTTGCAAAATTCATTATCATCCTCATCATCATTCCCTTTTTCATACCTAGTAGTAAAAAGGGCACTGAATTAATGAACCGTAGAGAGTGTTTTTTACTATCCATTTCACGACGATAAAGTAATAAGTCTTTTTATTCGGGTGGCAGTCCAGAACAATGAAATGTTGCTGTTCAAATAAACTTATTAATAAATATGTCATCCAAATTTGTTGCAAGAGAGAAGGAAATCATTTTTGAGAAGGGAATATGGAAGTATAGGCATTTAAAGAACTTTTGACGTGTCATTGGCTGGTGTATTTATATTTATTTACACTTTATATACATATACAATTTGGTGAAGGTCCAAACACAATGCTTGGTGAAGGTCCAAAATAAAACAAAGGTATACACGGTTAAAAAGCGGACTTATTACCAAAAGAAATTTCTTACAGTCAGAATAAAAAAATTAATAAACAATTTAAAATAATAAAAAATAACAAATTAAAAAATATTATTTATAATAAAAAATATAATAGTAAATAAAATTAAATATACTTTAAAAAAATAAATTTATAAAATACAAAAGTAAATAAATTAAAATAGTTTTGGTGTCTTTGCTTACGTTATTTACATTGAATACATTTTAATTTATTCAATATAATCTTCCAAATATTCATTTTAATTATGGAAAAATTTATTTATAAACATTTACCTTATATTGAAGGAAGAATTTAACCCTTATGTTTTCAAAACAACAATAGATATAATATGTATTGAGATTTTTTAAGGGAGTAAAATATTCATATGAGTACAAATAATGTTGGTTTCATATAAACGTGAAGGGATGCTGGCTGCGTATTGAAGGGTCTGCAACAGTTTGGGAAGAAAGGAATCTGGAATATTTCTGTGGGAAATATTGTCTTTCCCTGTCGTGGGTTGTTCCGCAACACGAGATGTAGGTAACTTACATTTTGCTAAAAACTACTCCGAGGTGTCTGCCAAAGTGATTTGAATAAATTTTAAAATGTATATTTTGAGCGCTATCTTTGTTTTATTTCATAATCGAAACTAGCACGTGACAGTCCTAAAATAAAATTACATTGTTTTTCATTTACCTTTAGTTTTTATTTTTTACTATATTTTTTTAAACTATTTTCGCCAAAACACCCTGCCTTCTTCAAAAGTAATATACAGCTGTATAGTAGACCTTATCAAATCCGAAATCACGATAATTGGTATGAGCACGAAGATACATTGGCATATTAAAAAAAAAAATAAGGTTCATTTGTAAAAATAAATTTAGAAGCATTTGTTAAAAAATAAATTCAAAAGCGTTTGTAAAAAAAAAAGTTTAAACCATTTGTAAAATTTGGAAACATTTGTAAAATTTGGAAGCATTTGTAAAATTTGGAAGCATTTGTAAAAAAAATTTTAAAAACCGAATGGTTGCTTTCTTCTGCGGGAGAGGAAAGAGGAGTGCGGAGAGTGCGGCTAGCTTTTTTCTCTGAAGAAGTAAGCAACTATTTGGTTTTTTACATTGTTTTACGGTTATAGAAAAACTTTTTGGTACGCCACTATATCATCTTGCTCATTACCAGTCATTGAGTTTTGGATGTGACTGAGTTCAAGATTCAACTGTATAACATATTTTATGTTTTTAAAAATGTTATTTAGCACAACTACAAACATGTATTTTCTCTACTTACCTTTTCTTAGGAATGCATTCTGCACGAATTTTTTTCTCACAATTTCAACTTAATGTATTATTTTTTATTTATTGAAAAAAAAAATTTGCTTTCTTTTGATTTACTCAAATATTTGATTTTGAGGGCTATTTTAATGAGTTGTAAATAACTCACTATTAGAAAATGAAAATCAAGTTGGGTAGAGTAGGATTCGAAACAAGGTCTTGCAAGTGGTGGAAATAAAACCTGCGACGCCAGTTGCTCAGTTAGCCATCTAAAGAACTGCACCATAGTGCCTATAATATAAAATAAGTTTAAAAAAAGGGATTCATAATAAAAAAATTAAAAAGTAACTCAATTAACAAAATATCTCAAATTTGGTAGGGTATCTATAATAAAATACTATTATTGGGTCAGATTCCACTTATGTTTTTTAAAACAATATTTCATTTAGTCAATTTCTGTCTACAATATTTTGAGTTTGTCCAAATTTTTGTAGACAAGAACTGGATTCAACTCCCTGGGGAGCTGTTTATATTAACATATTACAACAGAGATGAAGAACATTAAATAGAAGGTAATATAGAAGTCTAATCATCTACAGGGCTTATGACCTGTCAATGGCTGGTTTAAGTGGCCACTTTACACACTCAAATATAGGCAGAATGGTAAATGTTACACTCAAATATAGGCAGAATGGTAAATGTTACACGGTGTGTAAAGTGGCCACTTAAACCAGCCATTGACAGGTCATAAGCCCTGTAGATGCTTAGACTTCTATATTACCTTCTATTAAATGTTCTTTATCTCTGTTGTAATATGTTAATAAAACAGCTCCCCAGGGAGTTGAATCCAATTCTTGTCTACAAAAATTTGGACAAACTCAAAATATTGTTTATAAATTACCTGGTCCATGAAGAAGTATAGAAATTGAAAAAATAATATTTTCAGGCGTTGCCTAGTCTAGTATGTAGGTGAAATAATTCAATTGGATGAATCTCACCCGCATAAATAAAGGGTTCAGCTCTTTAACTTCACAAACATCAACAGATAAAATACTTGAACGAATATAGATGTTCAAATATAGGCAGAATGGTGAATGTTACACAGTGTGTAGTAAAGTAAAATTGACAGGTCATAAGCCCTGTAGATGCTTAGACTTCTATATTACTTGCTCTTAAATGTTCTTCATCTCTGTTGTAATATGTTAATTTATGTCTAGTTTAAAAGATCGTATTTTCCTTTCGTCTATACGAGAACAACATAATTTAAAAAAACTTAACTTATTAATTAATGTTTAGTTAACACTGTTTAATTATAATAGGATGAGATTTAATACAAAATCATACCTTGATAAAAATCTGTTAAGCTTTAAAACCGAACGGAAAAATAAATTGGTTAAGATTTTTTTTTTAAATTTATTGTATTTTATGAAAATCTTTTTTTTTATAAAAGTGGTTTTAGCTGATGACTTTCTTATACTGCTTGAAAGTTTTTCAAAATGGCTCTCGATACAGCCGATGAAATTTGTTTCCGCATATCGGCACCCTTTTCATGAATAAAAAGAGAAACAGCCATATTGTGTGGTTAGTAATGAATAATGCATGAATGTGGCAGCAGCGAGGATTGCGTCACACACTTTCCCTTCTCTTCTCAATCCGAGGCTTTCATAGCAAATGCACCCTGAAAATTGAAAACACAAAATATGGAAAACTGAAAACAGGAATTCTGCAAAATGGAAAATGTATGTGAAATTTCAGCCAAATACCAAATGAATTTTTAAGGAAATATTTCGTGCCGTATTATTTATGATTCTGACATTTTTCACTGAAGATATAACTATATGAATTTTCACTGATCCCCGGTGTGTGTAGCTAGTACACATTGCGTCTAATAACTATAATATCTTTATAAATATAATAAATATTGGGTGTTGATTTTTTCAGTATTCCTCCATTACACATTTACGTATCGACTGAAATATTTTTTAATTAAATAATAAGTACTTATTAGGCACAAAAATAACATTTTATTGGAAATCGGGGATAAATTACAAATATCATCAAAATTATACTCACAGTATACCAATAACACCTGGCGTTACACGTCCACTACATGTCTAGTCACGTTGTCCAGCCACGAAGTCCAGTACTAGCTACTTAGTAGCTCTCGGTAAGTTAGCGCGGCTGCACGTTTTGCCCGAGTCATTCGTGATAACTAATATTTTTTTAATGTTTTCAGCAGTTAAATTTGAAATATAATCATCTTTAAATTAAATTATGGTTAATTACAGCCATTCCCCAAAATTATTGAATTTATCCCTTTTTAAATCTCTTATTTTTTAAATGTTTAGTGACTAAACAGTACCGTAACGCGCGGATGTTTTTAGGACAGTAAAGAAAAGGTTAATATGAATCTTGAAATTCATGCATTATGTAACGCAAAAATTAGCACTATCGAAGAAAGAAGTGTTTTGTTGGTTTAGGCATATAGAGTGAACTGACGGGGAAAGGATGGCTACAAAAAATTTAATTGCGAATGTTGATGGATTCAAAAAACAAAGGAGTCTTAGAAAAACACAGGATTACCAAATCGCACTTTTAGTACGAAAACTATTTAATTCAAAAAAGCCTAAAATGAGTTAAGATCATAAAACGACTTCAATGAATATTATCCATCTTCCTGCATTAAAAAA
The DNA here is from genome assembly GCF_059751315.1 of Micrasema longulum. Classification (NCBI taxonomy): domain Eukaryota; kingdom Metazoa; phylum Arthropoda; class Insecta; order Trichoptera; family Brachycentridae; genus Micrasema; species Micrasema longulum. Next base: position 376,793 of record NW_028277406.1, read on the forward strand.
AACGCAATATTTGGTTAGGAATAGGATCAAACCATTAAGTCGTTTAGATTTTGTATCAGTACGGAAGCGACACAATTAGTGTTGTGTTTACATTGCAGTGTGAAAGATGCAACGCAGACAAACATAAAGTGACCGAAAACCGGTTGGGTCGAGTTTATTCCGATACAAAAGGCACGTTAGCCTTATTGATAAAAATATAAAATGGAAGGAGCAAATAAATAATATTGTTAATAGAATGAGCAAACTTATTTATGTATTTATTTGATTAAGGAATGTATTAACCATTGATAAACTTTGCATTCGCCCAATCCATATTACAGTATGGAATAATCGGATGGGGTGGTGCTTTTAAAACAAATATTTTAGCAGTCGAAAAATACAAAAATTAATTATAAAAATTATTTTTAAAAAACCGTCTACTTTTCCCACTGTTCAATTAATTAAAAAAATTAAAATTTAAGATATAAAATTGTTATATAAAAAGAATTGTTTGCTTCAAATACATGAAGATAAAATAAATAGTAGTATTTCTAGGTCTCAAAACGTAAGTACGCGACCTAGAACAGGTGGTAATATCTTAATTCCTAAATTAAAAACAACTACTGCACAACATCGTTATACTTACAGAGGAATATTTTTCTTTAATGAAATGAACAAAGATAATAAAAAGTACAGTCAGGAATACAATATATTTAAGAAAGAAGTAAAAAATTACATCTTTAATTCTTATTTATGTAACACTAATTGAAAACATCGTTAATATCTTTTTTGTAATTTATTTATGTTATTCTAAAAATAATATTGATTAAAATAAAATAATCTATTGTAAGACGTCACTCCCCATTATCTACACATTATTTTTTTATTTCTTTTACGTAATGGGAAACGTTAATGTAAATATATGTATTTGATAAATGTAAAGAAATGTATTTAGTTGTAATATTGTATTTTAATTTGTTAATAATAAATAAAAAAAAAATATATATATATATTTTTTTATTTTTATAAAGACTATCAATTAAGCTTTGTGATTCTTTTGTTCCAACTTGCCAATAATCTTAGTGACTTATTTAGGTAGGTGTCATATAATTATTTAAATCATCGATAATCTTAGTGACGTATTTACGTTTCTATCATTTCGTGAATAAATAAAAACATATGTCTGTTGACCCGATCTGACCTAACAAAAATTATGTCAATATCTTATTTATCAAAGTGCTTTTGTTTGTTTTTTTTATTTTTAAATCTAATAATGACCTTTTTAAAAAGACAAGTGATACTTTAATCCACAAATTTGAAATATCCAGCGACCGGTTTTATCGCTTTCGCGACATCTTCGAGACTGGTATTAGAGACTTTATTAAAGAGTTCAATATATTTACACAAAATAGAGGTAAGGATAGAGAGTTCAAAATGATGTGAGAGTAAATAAATTTAATTATTTTTGTCTTATTATTAACAATAGTTTGTAAGTACAGGAGTACAGCTTATTTAATAAAAAATATAAGTTTTTGAAAAATCAAATGCAGTTCTAACGATTTTGACAAAATACAAAATATTACAAAGGATTTTAGCAGTCCTGAATATGTCAAGTTGTTGGTCAAATAAAACAAAATAGTACAGATTATAATGAAAATAAAACAACTTTATTCTTAATCACTGTTTTTTATATGATAGTAAATTAAATAATTAAAATATTACAACAGAGATGAATACATTTAAGAGAAGGTAATATAGAAGTCCATTCATCTACAGGGCTTATGACCTGTCAATGGCTGGTTTAAGTGGCCACTTTACACACTGTGTAACATTCACCATTCTGCCTGTATTTGAACATCTATATTCTTTCAATTCTTTCATCTGTTGATGTTTGTGAAGTTAAAGAGCTGAAACCTTTATTTATGCGGGTGGGATTCATCTAATTGAATTATTTCACCTACATACTAGGCAACGCCTGAAAATATTATTTTTTCAATTTCTATACTTCTTCATGGACCAGGTAATTTATCAACACTATTTTGAGTTTGTCCAAATTTTTGTAGACAAGGACTGGATTCAACTCCCTGGGGAGCTGTTTATATTAACATGTTACAACAGAGATGAAGAACATTTAAGAGAAGGTAATATATAAGTCCAGGCATCTACAGGGCTTATACCTGTCAATGGCTGGTTTAAGTGGCCACTTTGCACAGTAGATGCCTGGACTTCTATATTACCTTCTCTTAAATGTTCTTCATCTCTGTTGTAATATGTTAATATAAACAGCTTCCCAGGGAGTTGAATCCAGTCCTTGTCTACAAAAATTTGGACAAACTCAAAATATTGTTAAATTAAATGAAGTTATTATTATCTTAAGGATCATTACCAATTTTTTTTGGGTTTACTAATGAGTTGATATAATACTATTTTAATGAGTTTAAGTATATTGTTTTTATTTTTTGTGTCTCATCCTTCGTTGAGTGATTTTTGTCAATTATGATTTCTGAAAAACAAAGGTATAAACAAATGTATAAATACATTGAACTCCTTAATAAAGACACCAATCTCGAAGATGTCGCAAAAGCGATGAAACCGGTTACTGGATATTCACAATTTGCAGGTTAAAGTATCTTTCGTCTTTTATTTAAATCATAAATTTCAACGAACTTCCATCAAGAGTTTTCACTTACAAACTTAAATGTTTTAAATAAAACATTTGGTGATTTCATAAAAAGTTAATATTTGTTATATAACCAAACATGTAAAATTACAAATCAGCTCTGTAACTTTGCTTAAATCAACAGATGGAAGAATTTAAGAAATATGGATGTTCGAACAAAGACAAAATGGTGAATTTTGAACAGTGTGTAAAGTAGTCACTTAAACCAGCATATGACAGATCTTAAGCCCTGAAAATGCCTAGACTTCCGTATTCCCTTATTTTAAATGTTCTCCGTTCCTGTTAAAAATTTTGAAAATCACTGCTTCATACATTAATTTTATTCTAAGTTTATAAAGATTATCCTGCATATGAACAAATTAGAGCAATTTGCTCTCAGAAAATTTAGCATCTTATTATTTCAAAATTCCTCTCGAAACATTTCGCATTCTCTGACGTCCTGTATGTAGATTACGTAAGGGGTAAGTTTGCCATCCCTTACAGCCCATAAACCTTCAGAAGACGCGATATTAAAGCCTTCAGCATCCAAAGGAAGTTCTTGCGCTATTTTTCTACTCTGGTATTGCTTAGCAGTGCAATTAACAAACCATTTAGAAAGATATATCTGTAAAGAAAAAGAGAAAGAATGGATACATTTTTAAACAAAGAAAAAAAGGGAAAAAATTTATGCATTACCTCTCCTGTACATAAGTTATGCATATTTATTTTATATGACAATTGATATGTGATCTTTTTTTAAATTGATTTTGAAAATCCAGTTTACTTTTAATAAGGGCACACCGCACATGCATCATTGCGTACAAAAAGCTTTTGACCTCGTTTGTATGAATACAAAAAAAAATAGAAACTAAATTAAACCATATCAGGAATATGGAATACAATAAATAATAATGATACATAATAATAGATAATAAGCTACTTATATGTATATACTAGCCGACCAGACAGACGTTGTCCTGCCCGAACTTTGGCTTGCTATTAGATTGGAAAAAGACTTTCCTTTGATAAATATGTACCTAGGTTCTTGTCTATGATTGAATTTTAAAATTAAAAACAATTATTATTCAAATATTGAACTTAAGTAGGTACCTAGGGACTTGTTTATGGTTGAGTTCCAAAACATAAAATAATGGATTTTTTAATCTATAAATATTTTTGCTAATCTCAAACTCGGCTCTTTTCACTAACAGGGGTGCATTCATGAATGCTATTTTCAAAAACGTATTGAATGTCATTTAATATCATTTTAGTATTACTAAAAATCCAGTAATAAATGGGAAGAAATTATAAGGAATGTAAGAAAAGAATCTGATTGTGATCTATAAAAAGTGAATTTTGTTTGTAAACATTTAAAAACAAACTTTTTTATACAGAAAAAAACAAAATCCTTCAAAGACGACAGTAAGTCGACAAAAGAAAGATTTATGCTAACACTTTATACAAACGCGCGCAGCGCAAAGATCTAAATTTCGCTAAAAACCGCACGTTAATCGGTTAAGCCGTTTAGAAGGAGTTCAGTGACATCACACGTACAGAAGAATTATACAAATGAAGATAAGTTATTACATTATCACAATAAGAAAACCATTCTGTGGGTGAAATTAAACCAGAACCACAGATTCAGATCATAATAAATATTATATGTCTAAACACAAATAAAACGTAGTTTTAAGCAAGAAAACTGTAACGTTTAAAAAAATATAAAACCCTGCCTAAACTGTCAATAAATTCTGATCTGATTTTGGTAATTATTCTAATTGATATTTTATTAAGAGTCTCACAACTGTTTTTCATAAATAATAAAATAATTTCGATTTACGCGACATTTTCCTAACTAAGTAACTTGGTGACTTTTACTACTTAATGACATAATTTTACGCTTTGAATTCAAGTCAAAACTGACTTTTTTAGAATTTTTCGCATTTGCCTGAACGGCGACGATATATTCCTCAAAATTTGTTATCAAACAAAATATTTTTATCAGATTAAAAATAACAGCTTGCTTGTTATGTAAATATCGGAAGAACTGACGAGTAAGATATAAAAATATAACCATTCTCAAAGCGTTGATATAAATAATCCCTTAGCTATCATCGCCTAAAAACATAACGTCGCCACTATGCATGTGTCAGTTTGGATCACAACTTTGAAGAAAGATATTACCGTGAAAAAGAAAGCAAAAAAAATAGAGCGGTGAATGGGTTTTGAAATGGTTCTCTCGTTACTAGAACTAAGAAATAGCCCATGCTATGATAAAGGTTGAAAAAAGTCTTTCAGATAAACAGACGAAGTAAAATTATTAAAAACTAGCAGGCAACAGTCAGCTATCGCCAACTGTTACCCCTTCGGCCCCCGTTTTATCGGCCCTGCGGGCTTCAGTTGATCGGCCCTTCGGGCCTCGGTTGATTATTGTGAATCTCGGTCAATGTGAAGTTTCACCCTTTTGAGCCCGACAATTTATTTTTTGCTGTTAGGAGCAATCTAAATATAATAAGGAACCGGGGTACTTATGACGCTTGACGCACGCATATAAGGTTCCGGGTTCGATTCCTGGTAAGGACGCAAAAATCAATTGTGATTTAACCCGATACTCCCAAGATCTACCGATTTTGGGTGAAATCTACCTATCATTTTAACTCACACAAAGTAGTTAAGGGTTCAATATCATTTTGATGAAATAGATTTCCATATTTCAACAAACTTCATTTGCTCTCGAGGCTTCTTGAGAAGTAAATTTGTTGGAGAAATTTGTATTCCATTAAAAGTTTTATATTCTAAATTTACTGTGAATCGAAAAAATTCAAAACTCTGAAACCCATTTCCGGAAAAAATATTTTTAGTGAATTATGGTCCGACAATGAAAAAGTTTGGAACTTCTTATGATTTTCAATACAATTGTGTCTGTAAAAAAGTATTTATTTTACTTTAACAAAATGAATAAATTATTATTCGCGATATGCATAACTGATTAACGAATGTTACCGAATATCTGTCATATTTAAATAAAATATATATTTTTTTTCATTATCTTGTTATTTCATTTTGTTTGGGCAATTTGAACTCGTGTTTTAGGGGCGGGCGTTTCTGTTTTTCAAAAAGAGTAGCAATAACAGTTATTGTTTTACGAATTAAATTGATTTTAAATAACAGTTAAGATCAGCGTGGGCTAAAAAATCTAATACAAGGAGCTTTTGCATATTTCACAGAAAATAATTTAACTGTACCTATAAGCCAGGCTGCTATAAACTGTTTGAGCAATTACCAAAAAATAATTTTATTTACAAGCCAGTTATTTTTTTTTTCAACTGTTTATGCTGTTTCGGAAGAAAAAATCTTTTAAATTAGAAACAAGCAAGATGACGAATTGCTTGAGAAGCGGATTTTCGGGACTAATATTAATATTTTAATGTTAATTTTTTTTACTTATTAGGGATATCAACAGTTATATACGTAAAATAAATATGACAAATGAAATATACAGAGAATATAACCAATGACAGATAACCACAGAAATACATAAAATACTAGTACAATACATGCTAGTGTGTTTGTGTTAGTGTAATTGCGTGAGAGGGTAGTAGGTAGGTATAATAAATAGAAACTATAAAAAAGGTATGCATAAAAATAGTAGGGCCTGTCATCCAATGATATGTATTTACTTTATTATTTTTTAAAAAGTGACTACGCCGACGGTTTAAACTTTATGAAAAATAAATATACTTTATATTAAAATAAAAGAAATATGGACAAAACAAGGAGATAATGGGAAGGAAAAGAAGGAAGTTGATAAGGAGTGGTAAATGATGATTGAAGGAAAATAGGAGTGGAAAATTGCATTTGATTTAATGATTAAGAGTAAAAAAAAGATAAAACGTCTAGTCTCTGTGATTCTGAATGAAACCTATTGTTCTCTTCCCAACTTATGTATAGAGTGTTAAATATATCAAGACTATTTCTGTAGTTGATATATAAATATGCTTTTTCATTTTATCTACTTAATTAAAATTTTCTTGTATTTATTTAAAACAACTATTGATAAAATCAGATTTATCCATATTTACTAGTAATTTTTTTTAGGACATTTATGTTTGTAAGTGAAAATTCTTGATGGAAGTTCATTGTAATTTATTATATAAATAAAACACGAGTGATACTTTAATCCACAAATTTGGAATATCCAGTGACCGGTTTCATCGCTTTCGCGACATCTTTATTAAAAAGTTAAATGTATTTATACAGAACAGAGGTAAGGATACATAATTCAAAGTTATATGTAAGTAAATTGAATAAAGTTATTTTTATCTTAAGGAACATTATCAACAAATGTTCTATGGGTTAACTAATGAATTGATATAATGCTATTTTAATGAGTTTAAGTATTTATATATGTATACCAAATGTGTATGTGTTTACCAAAAATAAAATAAAATATCATACATTTATGCAATAAAAAAAATAAGACGTTAATAACATACAATGTTTCAAGGGCATTGTGCCTAGTCCAAGATCTACATCTCTCAAAAACCTCTGTTGTAGTTTTATATATCTAACTGAAGTAGACACTGTTGTTGTTTCTTACTTAAAAATGTGATGTTATATTTCTATTATTATTACTTTATTTTCTAACTGCATAATGATTTCTTTGTTGTTGTTTCTGAACCCAATTGGTAAGAGTCAGGGTAGTTTAATAAATATTAGTGAGATTTAGGATGTTGAGGGTTGGAGTTCCTACCCCAGTTAGAAATTGACAGAAAAAAGACGAGGTTGCAGTTAAATGCGTATTAATTACATGGCAAATAAGATACAGTACCGTTTGTGCAGCGCAAACGTAGCGGCAATAATGGGTTGAAGAGACTGCACGTGAACTACATGATGCAACTGAGTAAACTGGACTAACTGACTGAACTGAACTTGTTGGGCTGACTGACTGGCGTTGCGTCCTGTGGTTTTTTATAGACTACATTCCTTTGTAGTTCATTTTTTCATGGAAGGAACAATCTGAATGTACTGCAGAACGATGATCCCGATACAGATAGAGTTGCATTAAATGTGATATTGGATTCTATAGAAAATTATGACATTTCAGGTGAAACGTTTTAGCACGTGTATGTCATCGATTATGGACTGTAAACCCCACAAATTCATTTGATTAAATATTAGATACCTTATCTTATTTAACTTTTTGTACGTAATGTTATTTGAACATTGGCGGGCTTATTGCCAAATGTCAATTTCTTCCAACCAACCAATGAAATTACAGTTTTATTTTTATAATTCAAGTTACATAACATATTCAATAGAAAATAAAGATTTAAAAGCTAAAGATATATAAAAATAGAAATAAACGTATTTGTTTGTAGATAACCTTAAATTAAAACTATTACTCAATGGAAAAAAAAGAAAAAAGAAGAAAAAGGAAAGGAGGAGAGATTAAGGAAGAGAAATGTGATAATTCTTCAGACGTGATTTAAAAAGAGATAATAAAGTAACATCTTTGATGGTGGATGGGAGATGATTTCACAGTCGAGCCCCATGGACACTATATGAGTTAGAGAAGAAAGAGGAACTAACTGAATTGTGGATGGGTATTAAGAGAGTGCCTTAAGATTTAGAACGAAGAGGTATACCATAAACTGATAAGCGTTGAAATTTTTCACGGAGGTATATAGGAGCGTTAGGACTATGAAGAACATTGAACAGAAGTGAGAGGGTAAGAGAGGGTTAGTAAGGGAAAGAGTAATTTCGTAATAGTTTATGACTCTCGAATGCGAAATGATGTATTTAAGTAATGATTTTTCATAAAAATAATCTACAAGTTTTTATTTTCTCCAATACAATTTATTTTTTACAAAGTAATTCACTCTATTATTTTTTTATTGTAATTAACACAAAATATGTAATATAAAATTTACCCCAATAAAAAGTGATTTAACACATTAAATTTTCTTAACCCATTTTTGAAAAATATATATTCACGATCCTCTTATTTCTAATCCACTAAAGATTTGAATAAAGATAGCGCATTTGAATTTCTTGCAACAGAGAAGGTAAACATTTTTGAGAAGGGAATATGGAAGCCTAGGCATTTATAGGGCTTATGACCTGTCATTGGCTGGTTTAAAGGGCCACTTCATGCACTGTGAAACATTCACCACTGCTTTTGTTTGAACATCCGGAACTTCAGGTGAATTGGTTCAGCCGGATGAATCTAACCCACACGATAAAAGATTCAGCTCTTTTAATTCACAAAAGTCAACAGATAGAAGAGATAAGGAAATGTGAATGTTCAAACACAGGCAGAATGGTGAATGTTACACAGTGTGTGTGAAGTGGCCACTGAAACCAGCCAATTACTGGTCATAAGCCCTTCATCGACTTGCATATTCCCTTCTCAAAAATGTTTTCCCCCTATACTGCAACAAATTTAAATATGAGTAACTCCTTAGGAAAGAAATCCAGCCAGTCTGCAAGCATTTGGGCATACTCAAAACATTGCTGAATATCGCAGTTGGTTTAAATTTAATTAATATTTTTTTTAAATCAACATCCTGCCGATTTTAAATGCGTTTTTGTCAGTTTTGTGAACGCGCCTGAACTTGGTAATCAATCTGTTGCCGCCAGTATAATGAATAATTTAATTTCCTTTTGAATTCTGCCTGTTAATTGATTTATATTTGTAAATGTTTAAAATATGGGCGCTGTCAATTAATAAACAAATTATTTTTAGTTACCCTTCGCTAGTTTTCAAGAAATACGGAATGAATTTTACGGGTGCAAGTAATTAACTTCCACTCCACGTTCCTGTATGAGAACGGGTTAGATTTACTATTATTAGTGGAACGTGGACTAGGGGCGAACAGGGGGTTAGCGGGTTAAGGGAGAAGAATGTTAACCCCCAGACACCTAAAGCACCCACATAAATAATCAAAATTAACCTTGTCATTAATTTGAAATAACGCGGATGATAAACTACACAAGACTTGGTAAACATCTGCGCAGATAAAATTGATATGATATAATATTAGGTTTTACGGAGAGATAAAGATCTTTTTAGAGAAATCTCATTTATAAGCTTACATATTTATTTATTTTACGCCCAAAGGACATTTATAAAAAAAACACACATTTATTTATTTATTTATTTATTCACACTCTTTATCAAAATACAATTCCATATTCACTTTGCCCAGCTAACTAGGGTACATACCCCGTTCCAAGCTAGGCAATTATATTTTTATATATTATAATAGTTAACAAATTAATATAGAGCACAGACAAACAAAATATAAACTTATTCGGATACACATTTTGATTCATATACATACAGACATACACACATATACACACATGTACATATAAATATACACAGTTATACACATGTACATACACACACACGTACATACACCCATGCGCATACACATACATACATTCATAAAAACATAGACAATTTATTTATGCGAAACTTCATGGTTGTCATCGATAAATATATATTTTTTTAAATTGTTCCTTATTTTTTATATTTTATTTTTGACATCCAGTAAGGTTCTCCAATCCGTGGCATGCATCAACTTTTCTGACTCCCTACGACCAATGTCATAAAAGAGCGAGGTCAACACCTTCCGTAACTTGACAACACTCCCGTCTTTCCACGATTCTGGCAAAAAGTTATGGACCTTTTTGCCTACGTTATAGTGTTGTCTCGATGCCAGAACAGTGTTGACCCCTTCACTTAGTGTCAGATCCCTATTAGAGTATCTTGTATTATGGTTGTGGTTGACGCTTGGGTAAATGTCTCTCTTTATGTGTGTAACCACTACCGTTCTCAATATATATGCTAACGTACGTAAAAGTATAACGCAAATAATTAATTTAGAAAGTCTACAAATCTAAACTTAAATCAAGTAAAATTAATGAAAGTTAATTCTTATTCTTGGTGGTAGGAGTCAGTGCTTTTGACGTCACTGCAACCTGTGAAGATCTATCGTGACAGGTCCCCGTGAATAATTCTCGCTCTTTAAGCCCATGTCTATAAAGAGCCTGGCTTCTCTATGGATGGCGAGAGTTTAAATTTTGTTAAACCTCCCCCTTCAAGCCCAGATCCGTAAAGTATCGGGCTATTAACTAGGGGGCAAGCTCTTGAATACCCTCAGGTTTAACTATTGGTCTCCCAAAGAAGAAGCTCTTATTATGATGTAAAGCATCACAATCACATAGAACCTGTATAGGTGTTTCCTTATCTGCACTGCAGAATCTACATCTAGACGTTTTGGAAAGGTTCATTCTAGCAAGGTGTTTGTTCAATTTGCAGTGCCCTGTAAGGGCGGCAGTGATAACCCTCACTTGATTTTGGCTGAGCTTTATTAGGTCGAATGTAAAACTTTGCGAGTACCTTTTTATCAGTTACTTCGCATGGTGCAGACCAGGTACTTTTTGCAATAGCATTACATTCTGCTTCCTGGCCCATTACCTAAGCTCATTACGAGAAGCTCATTTAGGCAACCCACGGTAGGGTTCAGAGCCTTTTGGGGCTGTATCAGCTCCCAGCCTTGCCAGTTCATCAGGCACCTCGTTACTGTCAATATTTGAGTACCCAAGTACCCAAATTAATGTTACACTCACTGACACAATTAAGGCACACCCATAGGAACTCCAAGGATAATTTTGAATTGATCTCAACAGAGTGTGTGAGTGAAGCGTCTTAACCGCTGCACCACGAAGGCCGCCAAGTGATTAGTTTATTCTTGTATTTATTGATTGATTAATTAAGTTGTTTTAATTTGTTAAATAACGATCTTTTAATATTGGTATAGAAATAATTATAATTTCAAACCAAAAACAATTCCATTTATAAATAGGCTGAGCCATGTTAAATGGAGAATTACCTAACCCAGACCGCGATAACAACCGAAAGTTAAGGACGTCATAGCTTTACTATGACGGTGTTGTTGAAGATAAATTTTTCTTAGCGATCACGAAGATACACTACCGACACTTTATCTTTATATTTTGAGGAAGGTACATTCGTATGTACCGAGGGCTAAAGTACCCCACGGTGTGTACCATGGGGTACTTTATGTGTATATCTACTCATAAAAAGTAGCTTGAATTTTGTTCCAACGAGTAATTTTTACTTTAACAATGTTTGAGTATGTCCAAATGCTTGCAGACTGGCTTCAACAGAGAGAAAAAACATTTCTTAAAAAGGGAATAACTAAGTTTAGGCGTTTTCAGTTCTTATGACCTGTCAGTGGCTAGTTTAAGTGGCCACTTTACAAACTGTGTAACATTCACCATTCTGCCCATGTTTAAAGATCCACATTTCCTCAACTCTTCCATCTGTATACTTTTGTGAAGTAAAAGAGCCGAAACCGTGATCACGTGGGTGAGATTCATCCGGCTGAACCAAATCACCTACTAGGCAACGCCTGAAAACAATTATCCAATTTTTACACATTTTTTTAAAGGAACAACCCGCTATGCCTCTATTTTGCGACTAGTCAGCAGGTAGAATAGAGCGTATGTGGAGGGAGGTAATAAAAAGTACACCACAACGCCCAGACTAAATGAGGAAAAAATCTTTTTTGGATTTTTTCCTTGCAACTGGTCGATCGAACTCGCGACGCCAGTTTTACAGTTAGCCGTCTACCTAACTGCGCCATGGCGCCTGTTACAAGGTTTAAATTGTATTCCCTAAAAAATAAATAAGCTACATGTAGGATTTAAAGCTAAAATCAGACCATTATTAATTTAAAATTAAAAATGAGTAAACAAATTGAGTAGAGATAAGTCCGCCTCAGAATGCACCTAGTTAACGCGTTTGTTTATCATCCTTAATGTCCTAGGTTCAGAACCTGGTAGTGTGGAGGTTAAATATCGATTTTTATAGTGTTTTTATTTTATGAAGCGTAAATCTGATAATCTTACCTTTACGTTACATATGACTGATATAAGCTGCAATTTGTTTACTAATGCAGTGCTCTGATGGGATGATGTTTTAATATGTTAATTTAACATGTTTTTCCGGCGAGGAGAAATAAATATTAAAAGGGTAAAAATGAGGCTTAAACAGGGTTGAATATAAGGTTAGAATGAATACAGTTAAATTGTGTGGATGGGATAGTTCTGTATTTTATTTTTAAAAATGTGATAGTAGTTCCATGATGCAAGATTTGCATTTAAATGCTGTTCAGACCGCGTTGCAGATGATATGCTAATTAAATGGAGAAATATTGCAAATGTGTTTTTAAAATATTATTTTTATTGCGCGAAGCAATTTCAGGTTCGTTTGTTTGTAAATTTAAATTTTAACGAACACACTTTATTTTTTTTCGAAGGTAGGTGAGATCGAGAAGAGTTGTAACATAAGATAGTTGTAACAATTGCGATTTCTAAAAATCTATGATTGATAGAGAACTGGCAACATCGCGCATTCATTGAGTTTTTGATGCGTCATATGATGGAGTTGGCAACAGACGTCTGCAGGGAATGGTTGGGTGTATACGACATCTGAACGAGAAAAAATACCAAAAGTAATTTTTTGGCTAGTACTTTAATGGTCTGTTGTGGCTTCTCTCGACTGACTTCTTACTAAGAATGCTGGGCTACCAATCATTGTTGGAGAGAAGGAATATTCATTTGCGTGTTCACTTTTTTTAATGTATGTGTATATGCATATACACATATATACATATGCATATATACACATACAAACACAAACACAAACATATATAGTACTGTATAGATAACTGAAAAAATAAAGAAATATTCAATAAATTAAAAGTAATACTAAGAGCAATTTTATATTTATAAATTAGGCCTTTGAAATATTTAACCTATAATTATGGAACTATTAATTCTTGATTTTCAAAAAAAAAAAATTTTCCCTGTTCTGTTGGTGAGTAAAATTATTGATAATGGATAAAATTTATCTCCTGTAATCAATTATCAAGCGGACGTGGGTTTAATTATTTTTATTGAGGTAAAGAGCGATAAATCTCTAATCAAGCCTGTTTGATTGATGCTCTGACCGGGACATACAAAATGTGAAACTCAATAGTTTATTTCTTTAATTTATTACTCAATTCGTTATTCGAAGGGGTGTGGGTCGCTTGAGAGAAATAATAACCCCCAAATATTTGTTTATATAAAAAAGGCGTTGTGATGTTTTACAAATAAAAATGCAATTTGAAAGATGTGATAATATTGTGTGACTATAATGAAATGTTTTGTCTCAATACAATACAGAGCTTGATGATTTTTTGATGTTTTTAAACGTTAAATTATTTTTTTTTGTAATATTAAGAGATATTATCACACCGGATTTGGAAAGTTGAGTTTGAATAAATATGCAGGATATTGTTTTTTTTTTATTTATCCTTGCTATGCGGAATATATTATTTAAAGAAAGGTATCCTAATACATAATTTATTTTATAGTAAGAGGCAAAAAGGACATGATTATTTTTCAAAATTATTAAAAATAAATTATTAGACAATATTATATTTTATTTTACAACAAAATGAATAACTAACAGCTTAGTTTTTTTTAAAATTTTAAATATATTTTTGGACCCCTGTATTAAGCCTTACGTGTCATGCTGAGATATTCGGAATTTTTTTTTTCGGTTTGTCTTGGAAATGGGATGTTCGATCACTGATTTTGGTTTATTACCTTTATGAGTCCAATCATCATTGTTGCAAAATCCAAAAACAATGGTGCGTGATAACTATTTTTAACGACAGTGTATAAATATCTATTAAGAATATTCCATCTTTCCTGCGTTCTGTTTCAAGATAATGGCGTTGTAAACTGAAAAATGGGCACTGAAATAACCGATGTTCGATACTTTGTAAATAAATATCATCAGATGAACAATAGTCATAATTCCTTAATTTAAATATTACAGCTTTGATTTTAAAGAGTTATGTTTTCTACCAACGGTTTTTTAGCTATATACTCTTATTTAGCAAGGTTTAATGAACTAACGAATCTTATCTTAACATATTACAACAGAGATGAAGAACATTTAAGAGAAGGTAATATAGAAGTCCAGGCATCTACAGGGTTTATGACCTGTCAATGGCTGGTTTAAGTGGCCACTTTACACACTGTGTAACATTTACCATTCTGCCTATATTTGAACATCTATATTCCTTTAATTCTTTCATCTGTTGATGTTTGTGAAGTTAAAGAGCTGGATTTTGTCAAAATACTATTAACAAAAGAAGTTAACAAAAAAGATAGCAAAAAAATCAGTTTTGGAAAGAATTATAATATTTATCAAATCCTTATTCGTGAAACATTATATACAACTCAATTTTTGAACAACACATTAACTACCAAAGTAGTTTATCAATTTGCCGAATCAAGAAAATTTAAACAAACTAATTGTATTATAAAACAAAGCTTCAAAAATTGTTTTGAAAAAAAAAACTGAGTGAAAAATGCTAAATAATTTAAAAATACTAACAAATAAGCAAAAAATGTTTTACAGTGCGATAAGATTTAAATATCGTAATATTTTTTTTTTAAATTACAAAATTTTGGATAAAAAATTATTAAACATGAACATGATCAAACTACCAGAAAAAAAGATAAAAATCAGACTCTTATTCAGAAAAAAAGGCGAAATTATAATAGCACTAAAAGTATCATGATATAGGAAAACACATTTAAGAAGAAAAAAATAAATAAAACTAAATCTGAAGGTTAGGAAATATGTGTTAAACCACTTATCAATAAAAGAATGGCACATTTTTATTATAAGAGCAATCATAACACATGTTTACGTGTGCCGCACATCAAGATTTAAAATATATAAATATATATTTTGACTTACTAATGGTTCTGGAGTGTATAAATAAATCATTCCTCTTGTACTAATAATCAAGGGAGAAAATACGGAAATACTTTTAAGTTTCTATGAAGAAAATTTCTAGGAAGAAAAGTCAGACCGCATTTCCTCTTCAGATAAATCTTTATTGAGTATGCTTACAAAACTTAACTTCATAACGCTTTTACATTACCATAAAAACAGATTCGGTGTTCTTAAATAAAACCATCGATATATTAATGCACGTAGACGCACCCTGACCCCGTTAAAATTATGTCACTTAACTCATGCCGAAACGTTTAGTCATGCATAATGCCTATTTAGTCGATCTTTAACCGCCAAACAGGTTTTGACATGTGCTTGACATTTAATTCGAAACCAAAATGCTTGATTGTGTCATGAAAATGTGTAAAAACTTTTCGAAAAAATGTAAAATGTAAAAAAGAGAGTGTTATTTTTCATTAGAAAGAAGTAAGCATCTGATCAAAATCCATGAAAAACTAATAGAACACTTTTTTATATGAGAAAAAAAAAATCATCCTTCCAGTTTTTCAGCATATGCATTCTTGTTAAATGCAGCTATAGTAGGTTGACAAATGAAATATTTACGCTTCCTCACCTTTTTCTACATTAAATAAAATATTATTTTCAATGTTTTAAACAAACATAGGGCAAAGCTCATCGTTTTGCTAAAATCCGCACGTAAATCGATTCAGTAAGTAGTTATTAAATTAAGTCTATCAAGAACACATTTTTACACATGCATTTTATATATATCTAAAATATTATTATAAAAAATATTATTTTTATTAATTGGGTCCAATCGCAAATTTTAATTGGTTTATATTCAATTGATATCTTCTTTATAAACCAGAAGCATTATTTTATTGTATTTAAATTTCATTTTGTTGGAAAGCCAACAGACATTTATGAGATACAAATTATAAATACATATAACAAAGTCAAATTAGAAGTTTCCACATAATATTGTTATTGTAAATGTTGTCACATCAAAATTATACCGAATTAACATAAAATAACCAATCATACATAGAGCTTCGAATATTACTAAAAATGTTAATGTATTATATAGTATTAAAAATAAATCTACTTTAGAATATTGGTCACACAGTTGCACATTATATTATATATCACTAAATGTTTATATAATTTCAAGATTTTCTGAGAATTTTACTAAAGATTAATGAATTTTCCGCTTTTCATCCAAAAACATTCCTTAAAGCAGAACCGCTGGCAAAATGTTAAGCTTTAACGCTTATTAAGAATTACCGCTAGTGTAAATATTTAAATTCCAGAAAACGCAATTTCGTCCAGTAAAATTTATTTCACTTCATTTAAAATGATTTACTTTTATTAACTAACACTCAATTACTTCGAAATAATATTAATCTCTTTTGTAGATGTTTTTTAAAAACACCCGTAAACAATAGTAGAATATGGTAAGATACGCAGTTTTCCAGGGCAAGACCGCGAAACTTTTGAGGAACATTCCCATGGTGAATTTCCAAAATTAAAAAAAAAAAAATTACAATTTTTTTTTTTTTAAATTTCAAAATGGATTAAATTTTTAATTTCTTGGACTAGCTTCCCTTCCGGAAACCTCTACCCCGTAACAAACGTAACGATGCGATACGTACCAGAAGCGGACAGAAGAAGCGGCTGGGTAGGAGAGGGGTAGAGGTTTGTGGAGGGACTGCTTGCCCAAAAAATTAAGGGTTTACTACACTTTGAGATTACTGTTCCTTATTTTTTATTTTTATTGACTTTTTAGGTTTTTTTTCAAAGCTTTCCATGAGAAATATTCCTCTGAAGTTTTGCGGTCTGGCCCTAAAAAACCGTGTATAATTATTTATTAAATAACATATTACAACAGAGATGAAGAAAACTTAAGAGAATGTAATATGGAAGTTTAGGCATATACAGGGCTTACGATCTGTCAATGGCTGGTTTAACTGGCCACTTCATCTTTGTTCTAATATGTTAATATAAACAGCTCCCCAGGGAGTTGAATCCAGTCCTAGTCTACAAAAATTTAGACAAACTGAAAATATTGTTGATTGTACATTAAATTTTACGAATTAGTATTTTTTTAAATACTACAAACTGACAAAAAAAACCATTAATCACACACCAACTCCCGGTGAAAAAATTCCGGTGGTTTATTTTATTAATTCCATTTGTTAATAGACTATTAAACTAAGCAAAAAAATCTTTTTTATGTTTCTATGTATCGTATTATTAGCGTTTTGATTTGTTAAAGTTTTATATTTCTAAAACTACTCCGCTTGTGACGTCTCGAATTCTCTTCCTCTTCTTCTCAGTCAGTTCCGCCAATTGGTCCGTTGGCGATAAGTAAACCGGAAAGTTTTCACAACTCTTTTATTATTGATTGATTCATATCAACTAGTAACGTCGTCCAAAGAAGTTCATTTAAATAAATATAAATTACATATAAAACACGCTGCATCGGTAGTATAGTTTCAATGACTATTTCAATCAAGAAATAGTTAATATTTTTGTAGCGATATAAAGTTTATGGCTATCGGCAATATGTCAAATTGATTCGCAAAGTTATGAAACTATTTGGATTCGGGTAAAACTCAAAAGTGGTCCACGAATCAAACTCTCTTTATCTCGGGATGAACAATTTTCAAGAAAATTAATTTAAACATACCAAAGACTCGAATTTCATTTTAAAAGTTTTTGTAATCAAGAAACGAAATTAAGTTCAAAAAAGTCTATCAAAGAAACCCTGGTTAAATGAGTCCTTTCTTAAGTACAGTTTAATGTAAGTAAAGTTTTCTTTAGTAGATATTTTGATCGAATTTAATTTTGAATTTAACTATGTATCTTTTTATCGTTGAGTAAAAATGATTAATAAAAAGAAAATCTGCGATAAAGATAAGAAGAAAAGGGGTCAATATCAAAAATAACAAAAATCCTTTTGTGAAATCTCTGGTTTTCCAAATTGCACTGTATAGAGTGGAAACCAAGACATTGAAATTCCTTTTCCACATTCAGATAGTCTATTTATTTATTTATTTTATTTATCGGAGGCGGTGGGGCATGACGCCTCCGAGGTGAGGCGCCACGTTTCAGAGATAAGACACATCGCTATTCCACATATAAAGGGGAACACTTATCAGTCATACAAAATTGAAATATACGCCAAACTGTACTTAAAATAGAATGAAACCCGTTACATTTCAATAATTATCTAAAAACACTGAAACTGTGCAGGATGTAACTGTAGATGTTGTATTGATACCGGGCCCAAGCTGTATAATTGAACGTAGTTATAAAGAAAGCAGCCAGCCATAGAAAAGTGAAACTGAGATAATTGCCATTTTGTGAAAAGAGTGAATTATAAAATTTACACACTTGTTTGAATGTTTTTGACTTTAACAAACTATAAACAACAAATACATTCGTTTTTTTTTTAATATTACAAACAAGAATTTTATTGCGTATTCGACCAGTTTAAAAGATTTTTAAAGTACTGTAAGATTTTTCTAGTTCTGTGGGTGTTTTCTGCAAATTGAGAAATGCCGTTTTTGTGATCGACACCTTTTTCTGGAGGTGATTAGTACAGTTTTTTTATATGAAAGCGGTCTGGCTGTTTTTAGCAGAACATAGAATCCACCTTACTGCACTCGATAACATCAATATCTCATTTTCCGAAATTGTGGACTGGCTGCTCTCTTCATAACTACGTTTATTGTATTGTGATATTTTGATAGAACATTGTTATAGGTATATCAATGCGTGGAAGACGTGTCTATAAAGGGCACTATACATGTATTTATTTTATTCTACTTAATTACATTTTCAATTCGTGTTTTGTAATAATTTCAGTTATAATATATATTATGCATAAGAATAGGTTTTATTTCATTTTATAAGGGGTTCATATGTTTACAAACATATTACAAGATGATTTGAAAATTTACCTGCTGTTTAATTAAAAAATATGGCGGTGGGGCATTTGACTTTTAAAAAGACTAGGGTGGGGTATGACATAAAGAAGGCTGGGAAACACTGGTCTAGAGGTATTGTAGCGTCTTCTCCAGTCCGCACATTGCAAAAAGTAATTTAAAGCTTTAATGAACGATTAATTCAGTTTTGGTAATTTATACGCTTGTTCACATCAGAAAATATTTTTTGTTTTCATAATTATGAACGAAATTGTTTATTTTTACTTTATATATATTTGTAATATATTCCTAGTAGAGAAGACGTAAAATAATTGTTTTAACCGGCCTAGGCTTGCGTCCGTTTCTATGATGTACACAACGTTGCTAACTGCACTAAAATAAAAATGACATTTTTTTATTTAAAAATTTATTTATAAACCCTTACGGATTATTACATTCATTTTACAAAAATAATACAAACATTTTTAATTCATACTCTGTTGTTCAAAATATATTTTTTACATCTTTTGAAAAATTTGTCTGAGTCTTTTGTTTAGTTTTGTCTGGTAGTTTACTGTACAATTTCAGTCCCGGATTTATTAGTCTTGACTGTCCTCGTCTTGTTTTAGAAAGTTGTTTATGAAATTTTTCTGATATTCTCGTATTATGTCCATGTTGACTACATTTTTTTACAAGTTTTAGTTCTTCGTCAACAATTACATTAGTGGCTAATTTATAAATAAATTTTAATGATTCTGATTGAAAGAGTTCAGTTATATTTAATTGCTTAGTTTGTTTAAAAAATTCTCTAGTTGCAGTTAGATAGGGAAAGTCATATACTAACTTTAATATTTTATTTTGTTGTCTTTATAGTCTGTTTATGTCATTTTGATATCCTGCTCTTCATACTAGTTGCGTATAACATATTTTAGTTTTTGCATAGGCTTCATACATTAGAATTCTTTCCGTTTTTGGAACAAAGTTTTTGATATTTAATAAAAAGACTCGATCATGTCGCAACTCGGCTATTTAAATTGTTGATATGAATTGTCCATGTCAGTTGTATGTCTGATGTTAGTCCTAAGTATTTAACATGTTCAATTTCAGTAAGTCGTTCATTATTTATGTAAACATCTACTTTATGTCAATTTTTTCTAGATTCAAAATTGAAATTAATATTGCATTTTTTTTATTAAGTGTAAGTAAGTTTGTGTTTGTCCATCAAGTACCCTGTGACAAATATACAAAACATTCATTTAATTAAATTTAAGTAAAAATATATACTAACAATTTTGGGTATATAAGAAACGTTTATGAATTTTTTGCTCCTATAATAAATAGACAGGTATAACATAAGAAAGACAAAATAAAATATTCTGAAAAAGAAAAAGAGGTACCATTTTTATTTTAAGAAATTAAAAAAAAAACATAAAAATATTACTTTTGTTAAAGGTCAAAAAAATTTATCACAAAAAAAAAGTTAATATCTAATGTTTAAATCCAGGATGGTGCGTATTTTTATAAAAAGGAAAATTTCGAATGTTTGGGATTAACGAAATATTATTTGTAAAAGGATATATAAATGTCTCTATGCTAGTCTCGTTTTACCACCACCACCATTTCCCTTCCGCACCTAATGGTGCATAGGGCACTGCATTGGTACACCAATCACAGTATATCCTAATCAGTTTTGTAACATGAAGGTAAGATGATCAGTCTTACGCTTCAGGTACCAGTCCAGAGATCATGAAATATTTACGAGTAAAAACACCCTTTTAAATAGATATTTCATATCAACCATGTCCGGAATCAAACCCGAGACCTCTTGCATGACATGCTAACTTGTTTTACCATGTGGTATTTCTAGCACATAATTCCTTCGTAGACTTGATCTATTTGAATAACTAGTAAATAAAATTTGGCTCATTGAACATAGCTTTTTAAACATTGAAAACAATAAATTTGTCTTATTTCAATAATATTGTTAAGAGCGAAAAGTTCAATTGATATGAAGCATTACTTTAAATATAAATTTTTGAACAGTTTCTTTTAATTTAATATGGTTGTTAAAAGCTCCCCCCCATCCAATTATTCCATCGGAAAGCGATGACTGTACAAGCGCATAATATATCATTTTGATAGAATTTAGCTGGGCGCAAATACTTGACCGTTTGAACACATAAGTTAAATAATTAAGTTTATTAATAATTACATCACAATGTGTATTTGAGTTGACAGTCGATAATTACTCCCAGGTATTTTATGCACCTTTTAGACTGTCATAAACTATGTCATATGATAAGCTCTGTTGCTGCGTAGACTTGAATATACCTTTCTCCTAAATGTTATCCGTCTCTGTTACAATATGTTTATCTTATCAAGTCCCCGGGGGTTAAATATAGCCCCTGTCTACATAAAATTGGACAAACCTAAACATTGTTTATACCGTTGTATTGTTTTGTGACTTAAATTAAAACAAAGAGCTTTAAAACATTTTGCGCAAATAATTTCTAGTCGAGCGGTTGTTATCATTCTTGTTTTGAAGCGAGTAATCACGAGGAAGTGAATTATGAGAACCGGAAGCTGGAAATATGCTTTAAAGGTTTACTTCCGGTCGGAAACTGGGGTGGATCGTATCCTTTATCTCCATTTATCCCACTCCAAGATAAAATAAGATAAAAGTTAACACCCTAACCTGCTTAACTGACCTTCGACATCATGGTGTTTAAATGTTTTGAAATATCGATGATTTTTTAAGGGAATCATAGACGTATTGAGTAATATTTTTTATGCAAAACTTGGATTCTATATTATTTGTAAAACTTCGTTACCTCGATTGAACGCAAACTAAAAATGCTTACTTTCGTCTACTTGACATTTCATTTAGAAGACCTGTAATCAAAATTAAAATACATGTAACGTAAAAACAAACACAATTTTATCTTTTCTTTTGAATGACGTATATAAGTAACTTTTATAATTTTGAAAAAAAAAACGGGCACAACCCATGTTTACACCAAAAAAATAATAAGTTATTTATTCACATTTTTTGATGAAATACCGTTGTAAACAAACCATAACGCCGCTTTTCCGTTAGGGTAGGCAGAGAAGATGAAACGCCACACCACTCTATCTTTGTATACTGATCTCGCTTCCTCTACAATAATACATCTTCTCTTGCACGCGCGCCGATTATTCCAAGACCTGTTGTTGCACTTTGTTTTGTAATAAATGGGTAGCATTGTTTTAATGTGCCATTGTTTTCGTCAATTTTAGTCAGGCGCTCAACGGAATCAGTTCCGAGGAGTGTACATTTTTGGCATTTTGGTAGTTTTAAAACGTGTTCGAATTTGTAATGTGATTAAGTTTTATCTTTACGAACAAAAAAATAATTTTATCAATATAGATAATTAAAAATGTTCAGACAGTTATTTCTTTATTTATTTATTAATTTTATTTTATTGGGGAAATCAACAGTTCTACATACATATTTTTAGTAAACAAACAGATATAGTGTATAAACTCAGAAGTAATAACAAATTTCCACATAGTATACAAAGTTAGTAAAGAAAATATATATTACATATCAAATAAACACATACAATTTATACATATAAAAATGTTATTTTCATGTACTCAATAATCAAAGATTTTTTAAATATTAATTTTAAGAACATTAAGTTACTGTAAATTGGGCGGGATAAGGACAAAAATGCTTGAAGAGAGGATAAGGAGGGGGGGGGGAGATGTACATATTTATTATTATAATGTCTACTAAGTTACATAATACATTTTTAGGGCTATGTATAGCGTGTGAGCTCGCCAATATATGACAGTAAAAATTTTATTGTCTTTGAATTTCCTAGAGTTTTAACCATCGAAAAAAAAGAAGATTGCAAATAAAATCAACAGACAATGGAAATTTGATGTGTATTATTTTAATAGATTGTTTATAACAGAAAAATACATAGAGAAATATGCATTTTTATTTTTTGTAATAAAAACAGTCTAGTAAATTCGAATAAATAAAAATACGCTTTATATTAACAATATTAATTAAAATGCAAAAATAACATTGAATACTTGAAAAATAAATATTACTGAGTGTTACAAACATAATTTAAAAAACGGATAGCGATTAAAAGTAAAAACTATCTTTAGTTTAATTCTTATAGCGATAAATACATAAACATTATAAAACAGGAGTTATACAAATACAAAAATAATATTGTTACTAGGCGGCTACCTACACGGTTAAATTTCGAAACACCACGCAATTTCTTATCTCGGCTACGCTATGTAAAATGAAAAAAAATATTTAAATTAATAATTTCATCACGTCATGAAGTCGCCCCTGGGTAGCGCCTGCTAACGTCAATCAACAAAAACATCCTCGTTTTAATTACAATATTTCGGCTACGCCATAAATCTCTTTTTTTAAATAATTTCTCACGTCACAAAGTCGCCCCTGGGTAGCGCCTGCTAACGTCAATCAACAAAAACATCCTCGTTTTAATTACAATATTTCGGCTACGCTATAAATCTCTTTTTTAAAATAATTTCTCACGTCACAAAGTCGCCCCTGGGTAGCGCCTGCTAACGTCAATCAACAAAAACATCCTCGTTTTAATTACAATATTTCGGCTACGCCATGAATCTCTTTTTTAAAATAATTTCTCACGTCACAAAGTCGTCCCTGGGTAGCGCCTGCTAACGTCAATCAACAAAAATATCCTCGTTTTTATAACAGTATTTCGGCTACGCCATGAATTTCTTATAAAAAATGTCAAAACGTCACAAAGCCACTCTCTGAGTGTCGCTACTGACATCATTTACAAAAACATAATTATTTGTGCTTTTTTCAGGTACGCAACATTTTTTTTAAATACACCTACCTAACCGATAAAATACTATTAGTAATTAAACCAAGGTGTGCTTTAAAGTTCCGTATGGCCAAATAATATTATTTATTATTAGAATATTATTGACATGTAGTTCAAGCATTGCTGCATTCACGTTGCTTTACTTCTGAGAGCTTAACTGCTATGTTTTTCTATGGTTATGTTAATGTCATCTGTCATGTATTGGCGAGCTCACAGGCTATAAATACGCCCATTTTTAGTGTAAATTTTAAATCTGACAGAGTGATGTTTGTATAATCTATATTTTTAAATTTTGTATTGTACATTGAAAAAGTCCTACGAAAAAAAGCATTTTTAACATACGATGTTTTACTTATTGGTGCATGAAACAGGTGGTACCGTCTACAAATCCTGGCTGGCACATGTATTGTTATGAAACCAAGCAGCTCTGTACAGTCAACCATTCCTGTCACAATTTTGTAAGGCAGTAGTTGGTCCGCACACACTCTGCGGTATTGTAGAGAAATGATTCCATGGAAGGTGGAGGCAGTGAGAGTAGATACATAAGAAATACCGGTTTTGTATTTAAGGTACTTTATAAATTTGTTTTGAATATTTTCTATTCTACTTATATATATGGCATACTGGGGATTCCATATCTGAGAGGCGTATTCCAAATGGCTTCTGACAAATGTATAAAATAATGAAATAAGGGCCTTTGGATTATCAAAGTGTTTACTCATTCGAATTATGAAACCTAACATGCTCAATGCTTTGGCTTATAAACTTCAAACTTCTGTTGAGGGCCAAAAGTAGTATGAAAACTTTTTTTTCAATAATTTTTACGTTCAATGCGATCCAAAAGACAACTTTTTAGACCCCCTTCACTTTGATGTCTAAAAAAAAAAAAACTTCATACATCATCTAATCATCTATTGTCCATCTTCAACTATTTGTTGGATTTGGTCAAGTCACTTCTTTCTCGGTCTTTCTTTATTTCTGCATCCATCAAAATTCGCGTTGTAAATATTCTTAGCCGTTCTTTTGCTGTCCATTCGCTCCAAACCAGCGCAGATCTCCTTTCTTGATTTTGTCGGTAATACTTATCTCAAAATTTAGACTAAACTTGGGTATCTGGGTTCTCTCATATAAAGACTACGTATTGCCTTAAGACTAAATTCGTTTAAAACCCCTTCAACAATTATTAAAAAAAAAACACATTTTAATTACATTGATAAAGGCTTTCTCAGAACTCCTGAACAACTCAATTTCGTTAAAAATGGTGTGACGGAGAAAAACGAACTAAAGCGACGATTTGGCATATTATGTTTGACTTTACAAACCATGTCTCAATTACGTTTTTGTATTATGTTCCAATGATTCTATTATGTTAGTTACTAAATTCGTATGATTTATATTTTAATATTTACATCTGATTGTTTTTTAATGATATCTGACTTGGAATGTTATTTTTTATTATTTTATTCTTTATAATTTATACTTTTTTTCTGGATTGGTATTCTCTTGCATCACGTGTTTTTGAATTATAACTTATTTGACTGCGTATTTCTTATTATTGGTAATTATTATGGCCTTACACGGGAAAAGCTTAAAAAACCCTAACAAGTCCATCAATAAAGTTTATTTGTAGCTGCTCGTCAAACTATTATTGACAATTCAATTCCATAAATTAAAAAAATACTTGTTTATTTTTATTACCTAATTCTTGTTTTTTATTTTTTACTATTATTTCAAATTGCATTGTAGTATTGGCAAATATGCATTTCATATAAATATATCTTTATATCTTCTTTTTTCGCGATAATATATGCTTGCTTGTTTATTAATTTAACTTAAATTTGTCTTTCTTTACTTACTGTGTTTGCTTTACATAATTTATTTCATAAGCTTATATCTTTGCATTTTTTGTGTATATGCTTACTGTTTTTTCTTGCATACCTTTGTTATTATTGTTTTTTTTTACTTTGTAAAACGTTTTATTATATCCTTTCTAACTAATTTCAAATATTTTCTGTATATTCTGTGTTAATTATTTAGTATGTTAGCATGTATTTTATTTTGTTTGTTTGTAAATGCCTTTTGGGCGTTAATGAACAAAATTAATAAATAAATAAATATGGGACGACGAGAGAATGGTAAAACAAGTATATATGGCAAAAATTAACGGCAACGTTAGACGAGGACGACCAAGGAAGACGTGGCATGATCAGATAAACCAAAATCTTAAGTCTGGTCATGTCAAAAGCAGATAGAACCGAAGGGCATGTATGATAAGATGTGTGAATGTGGAAGAGGCTAGGATTGAATGCCAGGATAGACGTGTGTGGCGGTCCATTTTCTCTGCCTACCCCTACGGGAAAATGGCGTGACGGTAGTAGTAGTAGTAGTAGTAGTGAACAAGTATAATTTTTATTTAATGAAAAAACTAAAATTAAGACGATTGTATTGAAGATGTAGTAAAAGCGATAAAAACAATGCGTGATTATTCCAACGTTCTGAATTAAAGTTTCACTTGTTTTGTATTTCTGAATTCAACAATTTTAATTTTAATTCAAAATGTATTTAAATATAGAAAAGACACCGAGTAACCCTTTAGCTATCATTATTTCCGTATAGTATTGGAGTAAGTAAAGGGTATCTCCATACAAGGCTGGATTTAACTGCTCCCAACACAGCGGGGAATATGTTAATGCCTATTCACGCGGGGTTAATATTTGATGGATCGTTCAGTACCCGGCACAGGATCAGCGGGTTAGTAATCTATTATGTAGGAGCAAAAGGGTTATCGAATGTGCCAATACAATTGAGGACTCTGCTTGGATTGAATGGAAATCACATAAATTGCAATGGGTAAAGCATTTTTCTCACTTCATTTCTAAACTAAACCAAAAAAAAAAAACCAATAATTTTTAAGAAAAGATTTTTTTTTTTAAATCTTAGTCTTTCGCCCTGTCACCGGCTGTGCTAAGTCGTCAATTTAAAGTTTTTCTATATTTTAATAATAATAATTATGGATAACTTATAAAGCCAAAACCATTTACATACATTACAAACCATCTTTATAATTTAATACCTCAAGGGCGCTTTACAAAGTGATTATATAAAGATATAAATTTAATTTTAACTATTTAATTTGAGAAATATTATGTACTTTGTCACCACATGCTAAGAATTCATTCAAATGATTTAGAGAATAAGTGGGTTTTAAGTTTCTTCCGAAACATCACTTCGCTCGTGAAGAAACTGTGAAGTTTCGGACCGCTGCTGGAAGAGCATTTCATGACGTAGGTGTTTGAATCACTTACGTTGTGGAATATTATTATTTAATAGATTAAAATAAATGCACTTTGTTTTTATGTACCACTTATATATATTTTTTAATACTTTGACTACCAACTAGTTTCGGCAACACAATGCCTTCTTCAGGGTTAATTACAAACTAAACATAACATCTTCAAAATTTTCACAGTGAGGTTTGTATGTTATGTTAGTTGTAATTGACTCTAAAGAAGGCATAGTGTTGCCAAAACTAGTTGGTCCTCAAATTTAAAAAAAAAATATTTATATAAATAAATGGTACATAAAAACAAAGTGATTTTTTTTTCTAAATTGTGTATTTTGATAAAATTTACAGATAAATTCTAATTTAAAAATAAATTTATTTATTTATTTATTACAAAGGTTTGTAATGTACGGAGGTTTTTCGTTTCAGACTAGCTAGGAAATTGCTGTGTTTAGACAGGACTTTTATTGTAACATTTGTTTATTTATTAAATGATACATAAACAATTCAAATCAACATGATATTATTAAAAAATTAAAAATATACATAAATATGAAAACATACCAGTAATAATAAAAATCGAAGCAGAAAATATAAATGACAAAATATAGAAATAGTACTTAAAAAAATAAAGGTTGTAACTAAAATATTCCGAGTTCGTCCAAATTGGCACTTTCTACCTGTTATTTGAAGCTGTATTTTTAGAAATGTGCTTTTGTTTGGTAATATCATAGTATTTATTTTTTTGCAAGTTGTGATGAAATATAGCTTAGAAAAAATACCAATAAAAAAAATAGAGTGTTTTAAGCTAATAATGGCATTGTACGGTAGTTTACATTATTTACGTTTCTGTTTAATAAAAATTGACATTAAGGCTGTTTTTTATACATGATAATTCAACTAGAAAAAAAAATGCATACAGGGCATGCATGACAAATTATCTACTCTGCTTAACGTTTATTTTTGGATATTTATTGATACCATTTTAATATGCCAGAATTCCACTCGTCCATGCGCTTTGTAACTGCAAGACAATTGGTAATCTTTCTTCAATATGTTAATATTACCAACCATAAAATACTATAATATTGTTAATTAGGTCTATAATTACAACAGTCCATGTGCTTAGTGCTTCGACTTGTTATTTAAATTTTATTTTTTAAATGTTTTAAAAATATGTATTTTTATATCATTCGAACACAAAATTTCATTGTCAAATTAAAACAAAATATAAATGGGGGTTAGATAACTTACCGTCCATACGCTCTTAGCTGCAAGACTTGCTGTAATATAGCTCTTCTCTGTTACAATTGAAATATATAATGATGATGTAATGGTAATGGTAATGACAATATTTTGAGTTTGTCCGAATGTTTGTAGACATAATACTGTATTTCAGGCGTTGCCTGGTATGTGAAATTATTTGATGAAATAAAATGAATCTCTTCACAAAAATACAGGATAAAACTTTTTATCTTAACTTAAATCGACAAATGGAAAGATCCAAGAAATCTTGATGTTTAAACATAGGCAAAATGGTGAATGTTACACAGTATGTAAAGTGGCCAATTATACTAAAGTATTTTATGATTATTTTAGTTTTTTATTGTTATTATGTTAATGATAATTAGGTTTATTGGATTTATTACGTTTTTTTATTGTTATTATTATGTTAACTTTGTTAAACAGCTAATCTTAGGCATGTTTCACATTTTGTAAAACATTTCCCTCGGCACGGGACACTCCAGTGAGGGAACATTATTATGTATGAAAAAAAAGAATACAAGCAATGTAAAAGCATAAATAAATAAATACTAGCCAACGACAGATCATAGGCCATGTAAATGCATAGACTCCAATATTATCTTTTCTAAAATGTTCTCCATATCTGTTGTTATTTGTTAATGAAAAATATCAGAATTAAGAACTAGAACCTCAATCGTCCATGCGCTCTGTAGCTGCTATAAGTTCTGGGGTATTTATTTATTGTAAAGCGCTTTTGATGTGATTTTCACAAAAATAGCGCTATATAAATTATCCAATCATATTAATTATAATAATGGATGTGTTGAAGAGCGGACGGGGGTAAAGAAATAACTCGTAAAGAGTGGACTGTATAGTTGGGGTAGGAAGGTTGTACAGCTCCACTTACCTGCTGATGTTGAGGCTTCACGTAATGCGGTGATGCTGGAACCTGCTGGTGGAGAAGCTGGTGGTCTCGGGATGCTGGCACAGCTTGTATGGAGATAGCGGTCTGCGTAGATGAAGATCCGGCTGTTGATTTTGTATGTTAGAAGAACTTCCTTCGTATAATGTTATTTGTGTACTGAATTTAAAGTATTTTTGACAGACAGTGCACGTGTTATTTCATTTTATTTCATTTCATTTTATTTTTGCACCACAACAGGCCAGGAGGCCCAATTACAGTGGTGAATTACATCACAGAACACCCAGGCTTGAGAAAAATCACATTTTAATTTTTGTGTTCTCACCGGGAATCGAACCCGGAACCTTCCGAGCGTGAGTCAAGCGTCTTGACCACTACACCACGGAGGCCGCCGATTATTGTTACATGGAGTGCGCAAAGGAATAAAGAGTGGGACGGATATAGATAGGTAGATTTCAATTTAAAAACGTATTAGTATGTCCGAATGCTTGCAGACTGGCTGGGTTTTCTCCCTAGGGAGTTATTTATATTAAATTTTATTGCAACAGAGAGGGAAAACATTATTGAGAAGGGTTGTGGAAGTCTAGGCATTAAGAGGGCGTATAACCCGTCACTGGCTGGTTGAAGTGGCCACTTTACACACTGTGTAACATTCACCATTCTGCCCATGTTTGAACATTCACATTTCCTCAACTCTTCCAGCTGTTGACTTTTGTGAAGTAAAGAAGCTGAAACCTTTATCATGTGGGGTGAGATTCATCCGGCTGAACCAATTCACCTACTAGGCAACGCCTGAAAACATTATTGAGAAGGGAATGTGGAAGTCCACTTAAACCTGCCGATGACAGGTCATAAGCCCTGTAAATGCCTAGACTTCCACATTCCCTTTTCAATAATGTTTTTTCTCTCTGTTGCAATAAATTTTAAGATTTCAAATTATTATTACAAAGTCGGTCGTAACAGGATAGACGTCAGTCACTTTCGGATAAAGGGATTTTCAGTATTACGCAATTAAAATCTTAAACCTACTTCCGCTGTCTATTTAAACAATTAACAATGAAGAAATGTTATAAAAAAATTTTTAAAAAAAATTCATAGTGGAGCTGGGTAGAAGTAAAATGAATCGTCTTATTTGCCTAAACCAATATTGAATCAATTACTCCACCAATTTAAAGTTTATGTTTTTGTTATTTTACTGTGCGTTTAATAATAAAGATGACCATAAATTAAATACATACTTAAATAATGAATAGGGTAGAGGAATTTGTGTATCTAGGAAGTATGTCTACTAGGGATGGAAAGACTGAGAAAGATATTGAAAGGAGGGTGAGTGCCGGGAACGGGGAGAACGGTACACTTAAATCTACTTTGCCAAACTAATGTTTATCGCAGGAGGCTAAACTAAAAGATCACAATGTAGTTCTAGTTCCAACCTTAATATATGAGAGCTGTATGGAATTTGAATAATAAGGATGAAAGCATGTTAAATGTTGTTGAAATACGATCCCTCAGGCAAATTTGTGGTAAAACGAGGTATGATAGGTGCACAAATATCGAGATCCGTGAACTGTGTTAGGCTGAGACATGCATTATCGACAGAATCAAGAAAGGGGTGCTGCGTTGGTTTGGACATGTTGAGAAAATGGACAGCTAAACGGCTAAAAGAATCTACTATGCTAATGTTGATGGATACAAAACACGAGGAAGAATGAGAAAGACATGGCACGATCAAATCCATCAGATACTTGAAGATGGACATATCAAGAGTAGGAATAATCGGCGTGCGTGCATGAGCAGACGTATGAATGTAGAGAAAGTGAAGTCTGTATGCAAAGACAGAGTGATATGGCGTTCTTTCCTCTCTGCTTACCATCTGGGAAACGGCGTGATGGTTTGTTTTTGTTTGTTTGAACTTCAATCCGTAGGGTTTAGAACTGTTTTAATATTTTTTTCATTATGTATCTCTGTACCTATACATTACGTCTTTTTTGTTTATTCTCACATGTATGAATATTTTTTTGTTTTTTTATTCCCTTTCCACACCCAATGATGTAAAGAGCACTGCATTGGTACACCGATTGCAGCGTATCTTGATAATTTTTGTAACGTGAAGGTAAGATGATCACTGACTGAAATATTCTAGT
The DNA here is from genome assembly GCF_059751315.1 of Micrasema longulum. NCBI lineage: Eukaryota > Metazoa > Arthropoda > Insecta > Trichoptera > Brachycentridae > Micrasema > Micrasema longulum. The sequence goes on from NW_028277406.1 coordinate 408,696, forward strand.
GTAAAACACAGTCTTACATAAATATTTTAAGTCAACCATGTTGGGAATCAAATCTGAGACCTCTTACATTGTTAACAAACATGCTGACCACTACACCACAAGGCATGGATGGTAAGCAGCCCAAAAATATGTATGCCCAAATTAAACAAGCTGATTGAGACGAGTCCCAAATCCCAACCCCCATTTCAACAGCAAAGCATAATTTTTCGAAAAATATTCAAAATAAACACATTTAAAAAATACACGTTTTCCAATGTAATGCCCTTTGCATCACTAGGTGCTAATATGAAAATTATAATATATGTACGTACTTTGTACTGATCTTCATAAATAAATTTTAACGTGAAAAAGCTTACATTTGTTATAACATAAATAAATAATTTAGTTTGGAAACATTTTACTGATTTCTCTGGAGACCTTACAGAGGGGAGAAATAACATATACAATATACTGCCTTCCTTATCTTAATTCAGCCTTATTTTTAATAACAAGAAATATGCTTTACTTGTTTCTTTTATAATACATGCGATAATTTATTTTCCCAATCACTTAAGTGTCATTTTAATCACTTCCACCAACTTACGTACGAATGACATTAGCCTATTGTTTTATAGATGTCGGGAAAATGAATCAAGTGTTATGAATATGTTTATTATATAAATAAAAGACGAGTGATACTTTAATTTACAAATTTGGAATATCCAGTGATCTGTTTCTTAGCTTTCGCGACATCTTCGAGACTGGCATCTTTATTAAGAAATTAAATGTATTTTACAAAACAGAGATAAGGAATTCAGAATTAAATAATTACGTAAACATTTTTTTTATTAAAAAAAACAACGTAAAAATAATTAATATCGCACCTTAAGGCCATACAGTTGACAAACAAGAAGTTCTCGAAATTAATAGATTGAAAACATAAACCTGACGTAGAATTACGTAATTAACAGCTAACGTGTAGCGTGTATTCCCAATAACTTTACCCATTGCAATAATTTTACTAATTACTTTTTACCCTTTGTTTTTCAAAAATCATAATTGATAGAAATCAAACTCACGAAGCATTAGACAATTAAAAATAATATCTATTCAGTACTTTAACTCATTAAAAATATAATTACATAAACTCATTTCTTGTTCCGAAACACTTTGTTAATAATACTTAAGACAAACATAATTTAATATAATATACTCTCACATCATTTTGAATTCTCTATTCTCACATATAGATTAAAGAACTTCTCTATCTTTATGATTATCGCTCTCTTAATTCAAATTTGGCGGTTACTTCTTCAATATTTAAGAAACAGTGAATTTATAATGGCCTTTATACCTGGCCGGGTATTCCCCGTGAGAAGTACTTGATTCATCTTGGTTTTACGATAACATTATCCACTGAATTTCAGCTCTGGTTTATGTTAAAATTTAATCCGATTCTGTAACCTCAACTACAACCCCACAGGGAGAGTGGGGTAGAGTTGAGTGGTGAGATAATAATTGATTACATCATTTTTCAACTTTGCGAAAATTTTAGAAAAAAAAATACAAGTTTAATCTTTAACCCGCTCGTTTCTGTGATGTAACTTGCCTTGAGTATTGCAAAAAATTCATTTATCTTATTTAACACATAAGAAAATATTATAAATCTTATTTAACACATAAGAAAATACCACATATTCAGGCGCCTATATAAGATGAAATTTAGTTAAATATTTTGTCCACTAAATGTTTGCAGACCGGCTAGATTTCTTTTCTGGAGAGTTATTTAGATATAAATTTGCTGCAGCAGAGAGGAAAAACATTTTTTAGAAGGCGTTTTTTAGTAAGTAAATTGGTTTAGCCGGATGAATCTCACCCACATGATATAAGTTTCATGCCTATTATTTCACAAAAGTCAACAAATGGAAGATTTTTTTTCTTAATTGGTCGAGATATTTATTTATTATATATACGGCCTCAGCCAATAACAACGGTTACATGAATAAATATAAATACAAGAATCTGAACAAAAATATCATAAAACTATGTAGCAAAGACAAACAAGTGGAAAACAATAATGGTTTACAAAATATTTATAAAAACAAAAGACATAAGACTTCGAGCTAAACCATACCAATTCAACTTCATCCCACATTGTTTTAGTCGTAAAAAGATCATCGAAAAGCCTGCAGATCTATCCCAAAGAATTCTAAGTCGTGTGATGAATTGACTAATCTACACATTCTGGATATTGCGGCATAAAAACAAAAGTTGCTCTTAAATTTAATAAATCGCAGATTTTGACTTCTGGTGACACGGTTGGGAACATGAAAAGAAATTGATGGCAATCAAGCGCGTTCTGTCCATAGATACGGTGGATGCGGCGCATCCCTTGAAAAACATGCAGAAAAATGTATATTTATTTTTTTAATAAATAAGAATAAATAAGAAAAATCCACAAAATATCGACGAACGAAATATTCAACAAAGTACTTTCTATCGCGAACGATTCCCAAACTCGAACAATTATTTTTATATCTACTTAGGTATGTACGCGTACAAGTAATTCCTTTACCAACATAATACCAAGGGCAAACCGTGGATAGAAGCGATTATGTACAGCTTACCATTTTATTTGACTAAATGGAACTTATTATGGAATAATGTTTTATTGTAACTTTATTTACGGAAAAACAAATAAATATTTACCATTTATTTTAAATCGTTTCCACCGTTTGTATTTTTATCCTAAAATAAATATATTTTTTCATAAAGCGCGCCCAGCGCCTGCGGTGAGCCAAGCAACTAGCCGATTATTTCAGCTTATTGCTTGCTTGAAGATTGCACAAATTATTTGAAGATTCTTGATTTGGAAAACAAAATTTCAAACATTGTTTCTTAAGAACTATTTTTCTTTGAGATGGTACTTTTGACATAAGACCATAATTCGGTAGTCAGATGGCAGAAGGGACCATCTGTATTTTTGTCTTTGTTTTAGTTTTCAAAAGTTCGAATGAATATTTCAGTCAATACACGCAGAATTAAAAATTAAAAAATCAGCGTCACTTACAATGGTAATTTACTATTGAAAAGCAACACTAAAATACTTTAGTTTGTTTATTAAAGTTTTGAAATTGAGACGTATTTCAGCTTTCCTGAATATTTTTGAAAATTACAGATGGTCCCTTCTGCCATCTGACTACCGGATTACTTTCATGCGTCATATTGCAGGACATATAGCACTCCACGCGGCCGTTTTTAGCACTAGTAATTACTAGAACAATGCGGCCAGTTGACATTTCAATTGAATACCTAATATCGACTGACTTCTTCTTAGTGATATTTTTTATTTATTTTTTAATGAATTATATATTAAAGTAATGGATAATATATCTGCATAATATAATTTATCACGAAGTTACATCGTTTGAGTTGATTTCATGGATGAGAGTTGTTGTATCACACAGAACCACAGAAAAATATCAATTTATAGTATATATTACTAACATTATATTATGTACCTCGTATATAGGTACAAATATATGATATTTTTAATAGCTTACCTGTAAATTAAATCACTATTCGCCACTGCATAATACATTGTACAAACTTTCGCCTTGTATTTTAAGATAAGCTGGATTCTGCTGATAAAGTTGAGTCTTGTTTCATACTTCAAAATCCGATCCCGCGCATGCGCATTCAATTAAATGTATTAATTATTTGATCTAGGAGACTTGCCAGGAATGAAAGCATCCAGTTTTGCTTTACGCAATAAAAAGTGGACTCTATTATCATATGATATAAATTGTGAAATTGCTTAATATTTCAATTTGGTCAGTTATTTTGGATTTGGAATTGTTTTGTTATAGTATGTACCTAATTATTTACAGTTCCGCAGTACGCAAACGCAATATGCCGGTTGTCTTGTTCTAGTCACTTATCAGTTATTCAGTCAAAGATGAATCTATAACGGTTGTGTTTTTAATAATGTATTTTTATACAATTGTGGTAAAATATTTATTTATTTTTACTTTAACATTTCTTGTTTTCTTTTTTTATACGTCCCGTGCCGAGGGAAACATTTTACAAAATGTGAAACATGCCTATTTAACAAAGTTATGAAATATATTTAACAAGTTTGAAAAATAAACAAAATAAGAACAATAAAAAAAAAACTTTATTAATCCAGTTAACCTCATTGTTATTAACATAATAAACAGTAAAAAAACTAACATAATCATAAAAAACATAACCAATTTATATAGACCAATAGAACAAATGTCATAAACAGTACACACATTTTACCTATTTGGCTTGATCCACTCATCTATCCGTGTGCAACCCACCTCCACTATCCATTTTTTAATATTAATTTTATATTGTGAGAACTTACTAATTGTCCTTATGGATAATGGAAGTAGATTGTACACTTTAACCGAGTAATAGGCTAATCCTCTTTCACCGAAGGTTGTAATTATTTTTTTTTTGCAGCATCAGGGTGGAGTATCTAATAACTCTTGTATTTGGAAGGTAGAGAATAATGTTTACGTGCGTAAAGAAACAAAACTTTTTCATAAAGTTGTTTTATAGATTTCACATTAAGATTTTCAAATATACCGAGGGAGCTAGTTCTGATTGGGACTCTGAAGATAATTTTTATTAAAGCTTTTCGTGCATTATTATTTGCTTGATCAATGTGTCATTTGCGCATCCCCATCCAATTATTCCATATTCCAAAACTGATTGAGTTATTGCGTAATATATTTTTACAAGTTCTTTCAGGCTAATTATATTTCTTATAGTTTAAAAAAGTCAATTTGCTTTTTCAATTTATTTTGAATATGATCAATTTGATTAGTCCATCTTAAATACCCATCAATATAAATTCCCAAATATTTAATTGAATCTACTTTGTCCAACAATTCACAAATGTATTCGGAATTTGGTTATTATAATTACAGCTGTGAATAGTTAAGGAAAGACTTGGATTACAAATAAATGTATCGTTAATTTTGAATGTTATGTATTTTGTTTTTGTGTGATTCAGTGTTAGATAATTTGAGTCTAACCATTTTTTACTATGTTTAAGTCATTTTCAGCTTTTTCAGATACAATGTCCCGTGATATATGAACTTTTGTGTTGGTGTTTTCTCATTATTTTGTTAAGTAGTTATAAAATGAGCTAAAAGAGATTCTTCCCGAAGTTTACCTAGTTAAATCTTATTCTATCCATTTTCTCAACAAGTGCATCAACTGACAGTTCATTTTCAACAATGAAAAGAGTGAAAACATACAATCGCATGACAGTTGGTAAGGTCAGGTTATAATTTCTCGCTTTTTTTTCTATTGAGAAAGACTTTCGTTAAAACATAAAGAAAAATTGATTTTTCATGATCGAGTCATCGACGATTTTTCGAAGAAAGAACGTCTTTGGAAAAGTTCAAAAGGTTTGTTCTATGGAAACAATATAGGTAAGAATATAAGATTTTCTATCTAGGGTTAAAAATAATATAAATATTTTACTTCTATGTAGGGTCAAAGCACCAGTAAATGACCACCCCCCAGTTAATGACCATTGGTTAATAAAACACAATATAATAATAATCGCTACATGTGTTCTGCCAAAAAACTTTAAAAACTAGAAACTATGACAAAAGCAGTAGGCGGACACATATTTTGGCAAGAAACAAATCTATCAGTTTCGAACTGTGAGTCGTCAAAAGGTAATAGTGCGTCTTCCCGTTATTGTTCTGAGATTGATAGTGTTTTTATAAGGAAAGGTGTGGTAAATATTTTATTTGATGCCATTTCTTATGCAATTCTTTGAATATATCTATATTCTAATATGTTAGGGTGTTTTATAATGCAACTAAATCTTAATATTATTGTTACTGGGTTAGTACTGGTCATTCACTTGTGATTCTGCTATTTTTTTAGTAATAAAAATTATAATTGTAATACTCGTAATTCAATAAAGAAGTAAAAGTACTTAAAAAACTAATGAGTTTTTTATTGTTTTCTTTTATTTTGTACGCTTAAATAATGAAATTGATACCTTTAATGTGGATTTCACTACAAGCTGAAACTTAAACGGCCATTCATTGGTGCTTTGACCCTAATAAAACTGTATTGAATATATGTTTATTGTTGTAATATATTAAATACAATTGTATTTGTTATTATTGCTCTGGACCACTGCGTCCCTTGGAACGTTTTTGCCTCTTTATCGAAGTAGAGGATTACCTCACGTTTTCAGGTGATCATAAAGCTAGCGGCTTACTGAATTATTTCCCTATATACAGCGGGATTTACGTTATAGGATCTAGTGGTTGTAAGCTGGTAAGGTTTTGGTAGAAATCATAATTACTACACAACGGAAGCGGAAAACATTTCTTCAACAAGTGAATATGGAAGTTTAGTTATTTACAAAGCATTTAAGAATTTAGTCTCAGTAATTGAAGAATTCACTTCCCTCTTTTCCTGAATTCAATGTAGAACGATTATTTTCAGTTCACTACCTTATTAGACTTTAAAAAATCATGTTTTATAGAAACTTAATTTGTACGAAAATAACTAAAATACTGTCACGTACTGAATTAACATTTTCTATACTGGCAACTCATATAAAACTAAATATTTCATTCCTTTCCAAATTCTTCCCATTTCAAATTCTTGTGCTTCTATCATCATGTAAGCAAGCCACATGTAAAAAGTTGTCTCTCTGACAAATCTTTATCATATATTGCATCAACATATTTCGTACAAAGTGAAGTTTAGTGTTAATTATACAGTTAAACCTCATCTACACGATACCGGTATCTGTGCCATAACAATAGTTAAGTGTTTCATATAAGAAACAACCTGAAAACTTAAAAAGTAAGTAACAATTTCCATACAGTCCACTTAACTTTAATTTCCTATGTTATCAGTGTACAATACCTGAAAGGCATTGGGCTGACCAAACAAACACTTGCTTTTTTAGTCTTCCGGTTTCAAGACGTACCCGTCTCTTCTCCCTCTCAACTCTTCCAACTCCCTACCAATTCAAGCTTAGTGCATGTTTAGACACGGTGGCGTTCGCATCTCTATAAATCTGCATGTAACTTATGTATTTTTGGAAATACTATATAAATACTACAGTGAAGGTGGACGTGTATTTTAATATTTGCAGGTATATTTCATTTATTTATTTATTCAGATATTCAGAACATTACAGAAAAAAAACCCAATCCATTCTTAATACAATAAAATATTGCAAATTACAGTAGATAGTTATGTTATTAAAATAATGTAACAAAATGTAAAAAGAAAAATTAAAAGTTAGAAAGTGCTTTCCTAAGGGAAAGCCTACTGTCGTGAAATATGTCAACATCCGAGGCGATGCGATTTAGTAGCAAGATTTCTCTACCAACCGGCTAACCATTGGCAGGTTGGTTCTGCATCGTGGTAGGTAAAACAATCAATCTAGTATTTGTCAAAGATAATATCCACACTCTTTTAGGTACAGATAGCGCAGAATTTTTTTCTGCACTCTCTCCAGCATTAAAGAGTATCAAGCCTCATGGTTGTTGTAGTGAGTGTCCTTACGAAGAAACGGGTACGTCTCGAAACCGGTAGACTTTATAAGTCAGTAAGTGGTTGTATACCAATATTTACTAACATTAGTGAAAATAATGGTCATTTATTATAAATCACCACTGCCCTTTATTTCTTCCTACAAAAAAAATATCAATTGCGCCCAGCGCCCAGCCCTTCTGAGTGAACAATAAAACTAGCAGATTACCTCAGCTTTTTACTCCATTAAAAAAAGGACACCATATTTCACATCTTTAACCCAGTCGTGGTTTTTTGGTACTAAAACAAGCTTACAGATTACAAATAATCTTTAAAAAGTCTTTATTTTGAAGCTAGTAAGAGTATATTGAATATTATTTTCGAAGGACTATTTTTCTTTGATAGAACACCGTTGACATATTATGCATTGCTAAAATGTATATTAATATATATGCTAATGCATGAAAATTTGAAGTATCTTCATTGGCAACCCGTAATTAAACAATTTGAACATGTTTAGAAAAAAAAAAGTAAACATATTCGGTTTCAAATAAACAGAAGACTTCATTTAACTATGCAATGCAAATACAAAAAGGATAATAAGAAATAATTTTTAAAATATACATTATACAAATTAAGAAACACACATAATCAAATACTAATACAAAATAATGGTATCATTAAAATCAACGGAATAATACTCTAAATTCTGCCTTTTTATTTATTTTATTTTAATAGTATAGTTATACATTTTTACAATTAAAAAAAAAAATCACTTGCTATATTTTTACTAAAACTAAAATCCCACCAAGCCACTTTCTGTAGCTTGTTGGTGAAGATTATATTTATACTAACTTAATAATATTATTTACATTTATAAAAACAATGAATAACAGATAAAAATTAACAGCCTGAAAGATCAGAATAAACATGTTTATACAAATAATAATATATAAATTTAATTTTCAAATACAAGAAAATACATGAAAAATTAAAATATTTACACATAAGCTACTATTTATATATAAACTTTTGATCGAGTAGCCACTCCCCTTTGTTACAATGTGAGTTAAATTTAAGTTATTTTGGCAATAAATTAAAATGTAGATATGATTAAAGATTTCGGCTTTATTCGGTAGAACTAAGGGCCACGGGGTTAACGTGGGAAGAGACCAAAGTGCTGGCTGACTATAGGATCTTCTGAAGGCGTCTGGTGATGTCCACATGCTTTACTCAAGAGGGGGCGTTGAAAAATAAGATAGAGAAATAAGACGTATTTTTAATTGTACTAAAGCATACATACTCATACGCGAAACATCGTTAGCAGCTTTTTTTTTTTAAATAATGAAAATCAAGGCACCATATTTTTTACCGGAAACGCGGTAATAACCAGCCGTCCCAATTTTCCCGCCAGAAGCATTGCGTTCCAAATATGAAATTCAGCAGTGTGTCAGGAATGTGGACTTAGTCCATTAGTAGCTCTGCTTTATTTGGATTAGTTAGCCAGTTCTCCAATTTACATACGAATATCGTTAGTCGTGCAGTGAGCGCGTTGACAAAATCACTTTCAAAGGATTTTACTCCCGAAGTTCCTGTGCCAAAAGGACGAAAATTGCTTGATGGCATGTGCTTATGACGTCACTAAATTCATATAACGTATTTAGGTTTTTTTTTTAGTTCTGCAATTTCGGTTTAAATTTTGAACAAATCATTTGTTTTATGTAAATACGATTGTCCATACCAGCCCACACCATTTGCATTTTTACTGTTTGACCAACAGGCCGAGAGGTCCAATCACTGTCGTGAATTATAGCTCAAAACACTTAGGCTAATGACGTTTAGTAAATAGACCCATTACTCCATACTAGCTACAAGAGATGCGCGTTTCTGTTATTTAATTTTTAATTTAAATTTGAACTTTTAAAAGATGCAGTGATAACAGTTACTGTTTCATAAAATAAACTGTTACGTGAAGCTGTTTCTAAATAACAGTTTAGAGCAGCGTAAAAAAAAATCTGGTACGAGCAACTGTTGGAACAGTTTGTAAAGTAATAATTAAAGCGTTATCAAAGAAACAGCTTAACAATTTATTATTTTAATGGTGCATAGGGCACTGCATTGCTACACCAATCGCAGCGTATCTTGGTCATTTTTGTTACATGAAAGTAAGATTAACAGTTTTACGCTTCAGTTACCAGTCCAGGGACTATGAAATATCCTTGCGTGAAAACACCCTTTTAAATTAATATTTCATAGCAAACATGTAGGGAATCGAACCCGAGGCCTCTCGCATGGCAGGCTAACGCGCTAACTATTACACCATGAGGCCGAAAAATCTAAATTCTCTGAGTAATAAAGAGACCGATGTAGCGGTTTTGTTATTTTCCTACCTGAATGTTGCACTTTTTTTAATGCAAAAAGATGGATAATGTTCATTGAAGTCGTTTTGTGATCTTAACTTATTTTAAGTTTTTTTGAGTTAAGTCGTTTTCGTCCTAAAGGTGCAATATAACTATAATGTAAATGGTGAGCTTAAGGATCTCCCCTCAAGATAGAAGAGCTCAGGAAATGTGGATGTTTTAACATAGGCAGAATGGTGAATGTTACACAGCGATAAAGTGGCACTTAAACCAGCCAATGACAGGTCATAAGCCCTGTAAATGCCAAGACTTCCATTATCCATATTTTTTTTTATTTTCTTTTTTGTATAGAAACATTTTTATTTTTCTGTTTTTTTTACCGGGTAAATTGATTAATTTAAATGTTTTACAATATTTATTTCATCTTTATTTTCTTTCTAGTTATATCTAGAAATATGCATTTGAATAAACCAATTTTTTTGTGTGTTTTATTTTATCAATGTACCATACTTGTAAAAGCCCTCCGGGCGTAAATGTGAATAAACTGAAAAAAAGGCAACTGAAATGGCTCAAAATTAGACAGCGGAGAAACTATCACTCCCTCTCACTTCTGTTCAATGTACTTCATAGTCCTAACGCTCCTATATACCTGTGTGAAAAATTTCAACGCTTATCAGTTCATGGTTTACCTCTTCGTTCTCATTCTCAAGGCACTCTCTTAATACCCATACACAATTCCTCTTTCTTCTCTAACTCATATAGTGTTCATGCGGCTCGACTGTGGAATCATCTCCCATCCACCATCAAAGATGTTACTACATTATCTCTGTTTAAATCACGTCTGAAGAAACATCTCCTTTCTCTTCCTTAATCTCTACTCCTTTCCTTTTTCCTCTTTCCTCTTTCCTCTTTCCTCTTTTTTCCCTTTTCCCATTGAGTAATAGTTTCGATTTAAGGTAATTTATAAACAAATACGTTTATTTCTATTTTTATATATCTTTAAATTTTTAATCTTTTTTTTCTATTGAATATGTTCTGTAACTTGAATTATAAAAATAAAACTTTTATTTTATTGGTTGGTTGGAAGAAATTGCCATTTGGCAATAAGCCCGCCAATGTACAAATAACATTATGTACAAAAAGTTAAATAAATAAATAAATAAAAATAAAATGAAAATAAAAATAAAAATTCTCAAAAATATTTTCCCTCTCTATTGCAAACAAATTTGTGTTTAAGTATATTTAAAAACAAGATTTTATTTTTTTATGTTATATTTTTCAAACTCAAAATGTAAAATTCTGTTTGAAATGATGAACAAACGAAACACGTACTCAAAAGTAGAAACGGTTGCGTCGTACTCTGAATATAGGTAGAGAGCACTTTTGGCGTGTCCTGAAAACCTGAAAACTACCCTTATATGCCGGTGAATGGCCACTAACTGGATGTGCATCGTATATTTTCAGGTGCAAGCTCATATGCATACGGCGTCCTGAATTTCAGCTGAATCCCCGTGGACATTGAGCATATCCGTAAGTAATGCCGTACTGTTAATGGATTTTTAATTTATGGTACAAAACTATGACATTTTATTAAATATATTGTTCTTTTTATTTTTTACAATTTTCATCACCGGCACCGCTCGGATGCAAATTAAGCTTTTCAAATTTGTTCTCACTATTTTTTTTTACATTTCACTTATTAATTCATTTTAGAATGAAAAATCCTTTTTTATCTTGAACGCATCTTTGCTCTTCAGCTTAAAATACGCGTTAAGCAGAAAAGTTGAACAAAGTTTTTTTTTATATTTTTTTTTATTTTTTATTTATATCCCTACAGAGATGAGGTAGAATTTTTTCAAATTCAGGATTTTGGATATTCGAGCGTTTACAGGGCTTATGACCTGTCATTGGCTGGGTTAAGTGGCCACTTTAAGTAGATACTACAACATTCCCCATTCCGCTTATTAGCGAATATCCACACAGGTAACATTTTTGATTTTTGTATATATCTTACTAAACGAGAAACCATTCACAAGCGAGTTGGAGCTTTTTGAAGTTTTTTTTAGTTAAAAGTTCTACATTTGTTGGAACAGAAAGGGTAAAATATTTTCGGGACGGGATTATGGAAGTCTAGGCATTTACGGGATTTCTCTCTCTGAACAAACTCAAAATATTGGTAATTGAACTAACTGGTATAAGAAGTATGAATCGATTTTTTAAAATTGATTTATTGAACTACTCAGGGGTGTACCAATTACCATGCATTACGTGTCCATTTATGTATAATGGGAGAACGTCGCGTTGTTTTAATATTTGCATTAAAGACTTTATAAATTTTAATCAAGTTTTTTAAAGGATACTGAAGTTAAAATTTTACATTCAAATAATAAAAAAGGACTAAAGGTAAACAAAATTAAGGTATGCTTTCGTTTCGTAATAAAAATAAAGTGAATAGAAACAAGATTAATTGAAATTTAAAGAATAAGAAAAGAAAAAAAGAAAAATATGCCCGCCCTTATATTGTACATGTATAAATAAATCAATCACTTTTTTTGTAGTTATAGTTTTAATTTGTTTATCCTACTTCAAATATTGGTCCACAGCTATTCCCAAATATTTTACACTCTGTACAATATTCGGTAGGTACTTCTCTTTTCGTGTGACGTCTTTAAGGGTGAAGTACTTTCGAAACGACTTGTACGTCATAGCTATCGCCTACCGGGGTGACTTGGCACTAAATTTAATATTTACACCTTCAAAGGCGCCACCCCCGGCGTCATATTGTCAGTCGGTTTTTCTAGTTCGAAGGTAATCGGATTTATGGCCTCCAGCGCTGGGACCTCTTTGAAGAAAATCAAGTGACGTGGGGTCACTTATATCTGGTCATAGTCAAAGTCAATTTTTAACGTTTTCTTTTAAATTTTCAAATCCCACTCTACTGCAAATTGATTCTCATTATATAAAGTTGTTTTTTTTTTACAACTCGTAGAAAATAGCTCGTGAAATATTTGGGTAAATCATAAAAACGCAAATATTTATTATTTAAAAGAAATAAATTTAAAAAATAAAAATTAGTAATAATTTGTAAAAATTTAGTTCTATTGGTCATCAGTCAATCAGTATCTAAATTATAAATTTTGCGGACCCCGCATTGTAACGGCTAAGATGCTAGCTTTACGTACGGAGGTTTTTTGGTTCGTTTCCCGTTTATTTGGTATTTTTTCTCATGTCTGATTTTTCTGGTCTTCTTTAGTACAAAAGAAAGATAAGTGTACCTACAAAAATGTTATTTTTGCTAGAATTTTTGATTGTGGTTCTTTAAAATTTCTTTTTTTTTTTTTTAAAGATTTTTTGGCGTTCTTACAATTATATTTAATACTTGAATTATGAAGCCATTTTGTTAAAGTAAAAAAAAATGTTAGGAATCAAGCAGTGATAAAATGGTATTCTTCTTCTTGTTCAAGGCATTTTTTGTTAACTTTTATTATACAATTAGTAACCTCACTTTCCCTTTCAAATACCATGACTTGGACTTAAAGTATAAAGCGCAAATTGAATAATATAAAACGGATGTTAATATAATATGTGTTATTTGTTACTAATTGTTTTTTTTTTAAATATTATATGTTTATATTGTAAAAAAGATTTTCTTTTTGCGGTGCCTTATCAGGTCATTCTGGCGTTGGCGAACACTATAGCAAAAGTATTTTGGTCCTGCACTACTCCGCAGCCAGGACAACTGCTTATTGCCTTAGTAATTCCTTGGAAAAGATGACCAGAGTGGTTTCCCGTTGCCTTCTCTGGTGGATTTTTCTGTTGGAGTTACCTTTCCTTAGCTGGTTGGTTCTAGTTTGAAGGCTCCAGAAACTTGCCTGTTATTCGTAAAAAAAGACATCGAAATTAAAACTGAAAGTTGAGAAATACGTTTTAAAAAACTTTTAAATAAAAAAGATGTAAATTTTTATAATTAGAGCACACACAAGAATATTTTTACGTGTGCCCTATTCCAAGATCAAAAAATAAGAATAAAAATAAATTAAATATTTCCTCGGCCTAGCAAATGTTTTCATACATTTGATCTAGACTTAGAAAAATGTATAGGAAATCAAAGTACGACAGGGTTACAAATGATGAAATCAGGTGAGGATGCAGATCTGATACAAGCATAATTGATAAGATGAAGAAATGGTTACTTAGATGCTTTCGTCATTTAGAACGAATAGATGACGAAAGGATAATAAAAGTGATGTACTCGTATAAGGCGAGAATGAGTAGAAATGTAGGACGAAGATGATAAGATAAACCAAAATCTCAATTCTGCTTATGTCAAAGACGCAACCGAAAGACGAAGATGCATAGTGTAAATGAGGAAAATACTTACAATGTATGCCAGGGTAAAAAAATGTGTGGAGTTCCATCCTCTCTGCTTACCTCAACTGGAAAATGACAATACAGTAGTAGTAATAGTTAAGCATGCTCAGCAATTTTCTATATTGAGTAGAAATCAAATATCGAAGAAAAAATAAATAAATTGGAAAAATGAAAAAAAAAACCTTTTTTTAAAGTTATTGTTTTTTTCATAAATATACATTTTTTTCCATATCATTATACAAACCATGTATTTGCAACTCTGAAACGTCAAATATTTTCCCATTTATCATTTTTTAATGTTCAACTTGATCGGAAACATCAAAGTCACCCCATTTTGCTGCGGAAATTTTTCACATTAAATTTAGCATCACGGCATAGCAGCTGTCAAATGCACGCTATGTCGATATTACAAATATACGGGGTCACAACACTCATGGGGCATATAAATAATTACTTTGGAATTGTAATTCAATCCCTGTTTCTAAAAAACGTATTTTGTTAAAATATTGCAAAATAGGATATTTAATAAAAGTTCAGGCATTTACCGAGCTTATGACGCGTCATTGGTAAATTTGAGTGGCCACTTTACATACTGTGTAACATTCACTATTCTACCAATCTTTGAACATCTATATTCCTTTCATTCTTCCATGTATCGATCTTTGTGAAGTTAAAGACCTTAAACCTTTATTGATGCTGAAAACAAATATTTTCCAATGTCTATCTAGACTCAAAATATAATTAATAACACCAGCTCATTTAAGAAGGAGTATAAAATTTTCAAAATATTTTAAGGAGTTGCCTAGTACTCGTATGTAGGTGAAATACCTCGGTCAAAATGTTACCCGCATCAATAAAGGTTTCTGTTATTTAACTTCACAAAGATAATAAGATGGAAGAATTGAATAAATGAACAATTATTTATTGTTGCATGCCATGTGTTTTGATGAATATATTATTTTCTGTAATATTGTCATATATATTTTGTATTTAAGCGAATGTTGGGCTACCAGGAACTTGCCGATGTAGAGGTAAATAACTCACGACTGTGGCATGTCTCTTGGCCCAATATCTGCACATTACTTATAGATGTACTCTTAATATATTTTATAAGTGATATATTATTATGGTGTTCAATTTATTATTATAAATATTACTTATGTTTATTTTTATGGGTAAACTTATGAATTTTTATTTTTAAAAAAATCATACATTTATTGCAAAAATTGTTAACATATTTATTACCAGGGAATATAAATAAAACTAGTGAATGAGAAAATAAATACGGAGCGTCCCCTGGTTACGATAGTCTCCATCTTACATGACTCAGCCTGTTTTAAGATAGAGATTTTTTGTTTCAAAGTACAGTTGTAGAATATGCTCAGCTCGACTGTGGAATTATCTTCCATCTACCTTTAAAGATGTTTTTTATTATTTTTTTTTTCTTTCTTCTTTTCTAGTTTGCAAAAAATAGTTCATATTGCACCTAAAGGCCATAAACTTGACAAACTAGAAATTCTCGAAATTATTAGATTAAAAAATAAACCCGACGTAGAATTACTTAATGAACAGATAACACACGTGCATTCTTCATTACTTTACCTATTGTAATATATTTTTACTAATGACTTTTTCCCCTTTGTTTTTCAGAAATCATAATCGACAAAAATTACACTCACGAAGGATGGGACACTAAAAATAAAATAAAATACCTAATTTATAACCTCATTAAAATAGCATTATATCAACTCATTAGTTAACCTGAAAAATGTTGATAATGATCCTAAAGATAAAAATAAATATATTTAATTTACTTTCACATAACTTTGAAATGTCTTACCTCTGTTTTGTATAAATACATTGAACTCCTTAATAAAGATACCTGTCTCGAAGAAGTCGCAAAAGCGATGAAACCGGTCACTGAATATTCCAAATTTGTGGATTCAAGTATCATTCGTATATATATATATTTATATAATATATTACAATAAACTTCCATCAAGAATTTTCACTTGCAAACTTAAATATTAACAAATTACAACAGGGATGGAAAATACCATAAATAAGGGATTATGGAAGTCTAGGCATTTACAGGGCTTATGACCGGTCTTTGGCTGGTTTAAGCGGCCATTTTACACACTGTAACATTCACCATTTGGTTTCATTACAATTTTTAAGTTTGTCTAAATGTTCGTAGACAAAAGACTGGATTTCACCCAAAATTGAAAAATAGTTTTCAGGCGTTGCCTAGTATGTGAAATAATTCAGTCAGATGAATCTCTTCACAACAATAAAGGTTTCAGCTCTTTAACTTCATTAAAATCAACAAATGGAAGAATTGAAGAAATATGGATTTTCAAACATAGGCAAAATGGTGAATGTTACACAGTGTGTAAAGTGGCCACTTAAACCAGCCAAAGACAAGTTATAAGCCCTGTAAATGCCTAGACTTCCGAATTCCCTTATTGAAGGTATTCTCCATCCCTGTTGTAATTTGTTAATCTTAATGACCCCCGAGGGGGTGAAATCCAGTCTTTTGTCTACGAACATTTGGACAAACTCAAATATTTTACTTAAATATCCTGTCTTTCTACAAACATTTTTGCGAACTCAAAAAATCTGTGGTTATTATTTTTTATCACCAGGAGTTAGTATACACCCTGTTCGTTACATATTACTCCAAGCGATTGGAAACAAATGACAAACGCATAATATGAAGATTAATGATGGCCAAAAATAAGCAGTCATAAAACTAGATATTTCGTACCCAACAATTTGTCTTCATACTAAAACAAAATGAACGATGAAAAGCCTTTCAAACAAAAGCGCCATATTTGAGTGTACACATTATCTTTATTCTTTTGTATGATAGATTTA
The DNA here is from genome assembly GCF_059751315.1 of Micrasema longulum. NCBI lineage: Eukaryota > Metazoa > Arthropoda > Insecta > Trichoptera > Brachycentridae > Micrasema > Micrasema longulum. Next base: position 425,837 of record NW_028277406.1, read on the forward strand.
TGCTTGTTGATGTAGGGAGCTTCTCACCAGTTAGAAACAATACAATAAAAGCACCTACCCCTTTGGCCCCAGCCGCAGCCATGGCCCACTCAGGGTTGTCGAGCTGATGATGATGCTGATAATCATGACCTGTCGTTGGCTGTTCGATGAGCTCAAAATAACACACATGGTTATTTTTCAATTATTTAAAAAAAAAAAAACTAATTAAATTATTTTAAAATTTGTAACGATGGTGTAATTTATTTATTTATTTGACGGACTTGTTTGTCGCAAGAGGCAAAATTAGCAGTCGACAAAGGAGTCCTGGTCCCGACCCTGATGTATGGGAGCGAGGTATGGACTTGGAAAAAACAGGAATGAAAGTAGGCTAAATGCTGTCGAAATGCGATCTCTCAGGCAAATTTGTGGTAAAACTATGTACGATAGATGCACAAATGTTGAGATCCGTACCTTATGTAAGGCTGAGACAAGCATTATCGACAAAATCAAGAAAGGAGCTCTGCGCTGGTTTGGACATGTAGAACGAATGGACAGCGAAAGAACGGCTAAGAATATTGAAAATGCGAATGTTGATGGATGCAGAAATAGAGGTTGACCGAGAAAGACATGGCATAACCAAATTCAATAAATACTTGAAGATGGACATGTCAAAAGCCGAAATAATCGGCGGCTGTGCATGAGAAGATGTATGAATGTAGAAAAAGCGAGATCTGTCGTTCTATCTTCTCTGCCTACCCTTACGGGGAAACGGCGTGATGATTTGACGGACTTATGCAGTCCATTCTAACGATGGTATTTACAATTTTTTATGATAAATACAGGCACTAATAAAATAAAAAAACTAAATAAAATTAAAGATAGGACAAAAAAAAAATACTACCTCAAGACAAGATCCGGCTTATTTTCGTGATTTTTAAAATCTATAAAAACTTACACCAAAAAAGTCCAGATCTTATCTTGAGTTTAAAATATGAAGCAGTTGGGACATTGGTGCATGCAAGCCATAGTTTGTGCTGTGTTGATCGAGGAACAGCACATTATTATTTCGCGACTGGCGGATTGGAACATTGGATGCCACTTGTTCCAGTAACGATGGTACATCAATTAAGCCAGTCAGTAAGTTAAACATAAATATGGAGTCTATCTTATTTCTACGTTTTTGTAGACTTGAGATTTTTAATAATGACTCCATTTCATACAACAAGCATATAGATAATACAGTAAATAAATCACTGAAATTACTTGGCTTCATTAACAGAACATCCTCTGATTTTACTCATGTCCGCACAATCAAATCTCTTTATTGCTCAACTGTTCGTCCTCTTCTAGAATATGCCTCCTAGAATAGTGGTCTGGTCTCCATTATATGTCAATCGCATAAATCACATTGAATCAGTCCAAAATCGCTTGCTTCGAAAAATAGCGTGGATGCTCGGACTAGAGAGAGATAATTATTCTTATGCTGAAATAGAGTCAATGTTAAATATTTCTAGTCGACAAAAACGTAGAACTAATATTGACTCCATATAAATGTTCGGCATACTAAATGGTATAATCGATGTTCCATCATTACTGGGACAAGTAAAATTCAATATCCCGACTCGTAGATTGAGAAACAATGAAGTACTGTTCATCGATCAGCATAGAACAAACTATGGCCTAAATTCTCCAATGACCCGCCTTTGTCGTATTGTTAACTCAAGACAAGATCTGGACTTTTTGGTTTCAGTTTACAACGATTTAAATAGTCCAGATCTTGTCTCGATGTCCCTTATGTTTGTCAATGCTCCTTTCTTTTTTTTAAAAATGTTTTAAACTATTCTTTTATTGTGATGTTTTAACCTTATAAATTGTATACATGGACAATGTCTGTAAATAAATAAATAATAATAATAATAATTTCTCCGGAGGTGTAGTCTCCCCTCTCGAGGCCAAGTTAATATTTTAAAATAAAAATAAATAAAATACTTTTTCCATTGAAATTTATTTAATATAATTAAAATTGTTATTTACAATCAACTATTATCTTAACAACCAAGTCTTATGATTATAATTAAAATTACACCGAGAGACTTAATATATAACTATTTTATAATTACCACAATTTTTTTTACAAAAAATGTTTAAAATAATCGAATTAAAGAAACGCTCGAGAAATTGTATGCATAATTTATTTACATTCAATCACAGTTTATTTCTAGCTAAACAACACACTTGGTTTTCATGTTTCAATTTTCATCTTAACTCTTCATAACACAAAACAATATAAAAAATAACTCAAATGGTGATCAGGAAAAGAGGGTATAAGTTAAAAAAAATCAAAAATAAATGTTTTTATTTTTTCTAATTCACTATTAAGAAGGAAAAATCTATATTAGATTTTAATACATTACGTCACTGCTGTTAAATGTATTTTTCTGTGATTTTGTTAATTTTTGTTCTTGTTATTTACAAAAACACAGGTGGAAAAAATTAATAATCAACAGTTCTTAATTTTCTTTTAAAAAAGTAGTTGTGATTTGGAGTCAGTATTGTGAAAAAATATTTTTAATAGATTTTCGTCATTTTAAATACAAACCTTACTTTTAATTTAAGGAAATGAACCACACCACACAACACCACTTTGCACCACAACAGGCCAGTAGGCCCAATGAGGAAGTTCAGTGCTACGGAAAATTTGACATGAAAATTTTTTTTCACACGCACTAAATTGTACGGCGAAATTTCTCGAAAGCGTATAAAAAATTAATTGAAATACTTAGAACTATGTGACGAATTCTTAAGAATCAACCAATGATCGGGCGTAATGGTAAATTTTAAGTTTCCAGGAAGTTAACTCACAGATCAACAAAAAACACCGACTAAAACTTGTGACGTCACCAAACTTGCAAAAAAAAACACAGCGCTGATAATACGATACATAAAAATAAAATGCACTTTGCCTTAATTTGATGGTATATTCAAAAAAATAAAAAATGAAATAAAAACCGCTTATTTTGCTGGCGAATTTTAGAACACCTAGGCCTGAGAAAAATCAGATTTCGTTTATTGTGTTTTACTCGAAAATCGAACCTGGAACCTTCCATGCTTGAGTCAAGCATTTGGTCATTAAATAAACATAATGTGAAATTGTACAAATAAACATTAAAACTAGAAATAACATTAATTTTATTTAAAATAAAGCGTAGATATATTTTTAAATTACTGCAATAATAAATTTATGAAAAACAACACGTATATTTGAAATAATTAGATTTTTCATTTGAAAGACTCAAAAAAGGTTCGGCCAAAATGAATATTTATTTATGCTAACATAATTGTCGGCATTGTGGTGTAGTGGCCAGCGAGTTTGCCTACCAGGCAATGGTTGACATTAAATATTTATTTGAAATTGTGTTCTTTCACTAGAAAATTTCATAGTCCCTGAACTGGCACCTGAAGCGTAAGACTGATCATCTTACCTTCATGTAACAAAAATGATTGAAAGAACGTTACGCTGCGATTGAAGTACAAATTCAGTGCCGTATGCACCATTAGATGGTGAAAGAGAATGATGTGACGATGAAGATTAAACCTAGGACTTTGGTTTTTACATGTTTAGTAATGTCTAATATTCCAATGAAAATTTTCGATTTAGTATCCTTTTTCCAATGAAATATTCTTCAAATAATGGAAATAATATCGAAAATCTAGTTTGTTCTTGTCAATGCATAAAAACATTAGTTTTAATGTTTTTTTACATTCTAAAAAAAATTCTTGCTATTTGTGTGTCATTACACTCTTAAATTTAAAATGTTCAGATAAAATAATGTGTTTTTAAATTCACGATATTTCCTAAGTTATTCATTTTTATTTTATTAGTAGAATATTGTATACCCTCTTTTAGAATGAATTATAATTACAATATTCAAAATTATTTTTTATGGAGTCGTACTGTTAACTACTTGACTTAACATTTCCGGTAGAAAATTATACGCCACCATGTTTATAGTATTGACTTTGTCTTTCTTTATAACGATTTCTACAATTTCGTCTTCTCCGTTGCACGGAGTAATACTGAACTCTGTCATCGGGATATCACTCGCGCTAGACTCCCCTCCTCCAACAGTAGAAGCTTCTTCCATCAGGTCCTCGAGACTCTTAGTCCTCGAAGATTTCATCTTCTCCGCAATAAGACTTTCTTCCATCACGCTGTACAGGTTCTCAGCCTTGTTACTGCGGTTGTAGAATTGTCAGGACGCTATGTAAAAAGGGTCCCTGAGATTCGTTTCATCGTTGACGGTGTTCCCTTTTTGCGACCACTGTTTCTGCCTGTGTTTGAGCCTGTGAATGATCTCATCGTGTACCACGTTGAAGCACATCGCAGTCAGGGCGAGTCCCGAGAGGATGTAAATTGAACAAAACCACAGCGTCGTATTGTCCAATCCTTGTTTCTTCCGGTTCGGATGGTTAGTCCCCGGGACTAAATTACCGAAACCTATTGTGCTCAGAGACATGAAGCAGAAATAAAACCCGTCCATCGGACGCAGGTTATCTAATTTGTATAAAACTACTGTGCCCACAATTATGTATATGAACATTATGCAGAGGCAAAGTAAGATCGGAGCAAGAATGCTCAATCCTTGCATGGATAGTTTCGAATCTGTATCTGGCCAACTCAGATTATCTGCATCTTTGTTGAGCACGCTTTTGCTTGTAGATTCTGCGTCTCTAGTTTGTAAATCTGATGTTGTTTTCACCGTGTAGAAAGATTCTGGTGATTTTTGGCTGGAAGAGGTTTGTTGGGACCTCATTTCTTCCTGTTGCCTTTTGAGTTTCATTCTTCTCTCCTTTTCCGCCATTCTTCTTTCGTCGTAGCAACAGTACCCGCAGTTGGAACAGAGGCAGCAGCATAGGGCTCTGGAGAATGCCCCTCGGGCTACCCTCGACAGCAAGGATCCCACGCTAGTCAGATATAACATCGTCAGAGGAATACCAAATAGGGCGTAACCGATTGTGGCTCCTTTCCCCAACGCTGTTCGTGGAGCGATGCTTCCGTAACCTGAGGACAAAGAAAACATACAATTATTATTACACTTAATAATCTGGATTATAATAAATTAAAGATACACGAAGGAGACGAGTTTTTCAAACATATATAGCTATATTAAAATAAATAAAACCACTTCGTTTTTAACCACTAATATTTTTATTTTTTTCCACCGACCGGTTTCAAAACCAACAAGCTTCTTCGTCAAGGTTTACGTCACTAATGAATTAATTCCTGTTTTATTTTTATCATGTTAACAAATTACTACACGTGGACCCAATAAATCAAGTCTTTTTTTCCTCACTAGGATGGTTATTTGATATCAATATTATCGAGGCTAGACAGGAGAGGACTAAAAGAAATATAGTTTATTTGCGAATTATTATTTTTTTCTTTTAATGAATCGCTTTTTTAACTTTTTTTTAAATTGAAAAAACGATTCATAATAAAAAAAAACATTAATAACCAATTAAAAAATATTTCTTTTAGTCCTCTCCCTTCTTTTAGTTTCTCTGAAATGTTCTTCTGTTTTTTGAAGAAGCCCTTTTACATTGCAATGAGTATAAAAACAATATCTTATAATAAAATTGAACCACCTTATACATTATATTCTTCTAAAGCACTTACTCTCAAAAATCAGAAGTTTTGTGTTTTGAGCTTTGGTAAGGTGCCAAAATTCGCACTCATATATTTACACACAATTTTCATTGGTCAATAATTTGACTAACATATTTTTTTCAATTACCGGATGACTCAGGACCAGCATATTACACCAAAAATAATAAAAGAAATAAAATTAAAATTACGGTACAAGGAACAGATAAATTATATAAATCAGACATTTATACAATTCGAAATATCAGTACAGGGAGCGAATATTAAATGGGACAAAAACTTGAAAAAACGCAATATGGCAATATTTTTTGTTTAATTTATTAATCAAAATCGTTCTTTGTGTAAAATAGAGATTTGGAGTAACGCATTTTGCACAAAGAAGCTTAAATAAGCATTCGAAACGTAAAATACATCGGGACCGGACGCTTTTGCCCCTTTTTGTGTTGTAATTTGAAAAGTTCGTTTTGTAGGAATTTGAGGGCGGAAGTATCATAATAGCTTCAACTTTTTAGATAAAATTTCATGGTACACCTCACCAGTCGGGCTTCGCGAATTTCCCGAACCAAACACTTCTTATATTTCTAAGTTTCACTGAATTTTTTACGTAAACGTTTCGCTTTTGAAGTTTAAAAAGAAAAAAAATTGAAAAAAAGTTTTTGTTTTTTTTTCGGTTTAATAATAAATCTTTATTAACCATAATATACAATATCTTAAATATAAAAATAATGTCCAAGGCATGCAAAGTTAAATGGTGGACTTATTGCCACGAGCAATTAATTACAATCTTACCAACACTAAATAAAAAAATCCAATAATAAAAAAACATTTAAAAAAAAGTTAATATTTGATTAAATTAAAAAATAAAACAAAAAAAAATAAATTAGAAAACACAAACAGCCAAAACATTTTACGGTTAACATTTTATGGAGTCTATTACTTTCATTAATGATATACGATACATTAAAATTTATTATATTTATTAATATTAAATATCATTTTCCATACATAAAACTATACATGTATACAGAGTCACTTTGGTCATCTAACAAGGGTTATTTAATTATTACATACAATAAATAAAGGTAAAAAACAATGAAAAATTAAGTAAAAACACACTAAAAATGTAGTAAAAACATATAGAAAAACATACTTTTAAAAAACCCAGTAAAATACGGAGTAAAAATAAAATACATACTAAAACCTTCTCACCTGTCAAAGCTCAAGATTACCAATTAGCAAATATTGACAAATCTGCTTTCCTTACAAACTTTTACTTTTATATGCTTTTTATATATTTAATGATATTTTTATGTTTTTTCATTACGAAGTATTTAATTAAGTACTTATTTGGCATTTTATTTATTACTCCTAGTTCTTCTTGTTCTTACTTTTGTATAGTGTGAGTTTCTAGAAACCATATCTCAATTATCATATCAATTTTGTTTTTATATATTTTTTCTTTTTCTATTGATTTCAATGATACTTTGATTTTGTAAATTTGATTATATATATATCTTAATTTGTATTATTTATGTTTTAATTTTTATATCTGATTATCTTTTTTGCATTGTATTCTATGGAATTTTATTATTTATAACTTATACCTGGTTTTTCTGGATTGTTATTCTATTACATCACATGTCATTATAATTTGATATTATTAATTTTACTATATCATTATTATGACTTGACACAGGCATAGCCTGAAAATCCTTAATGAGTAAATTAATATTTAAATGACTGTAACTTTGAATGAACAAATAAATAACAAAATTAATTTCTCCCTAAAAGCTGTCAACTTTCTCAATCCTCGGTCCGTTATTATAAAGAGGCCGATCGGGGTCAAGACAAGATTTGTTATGATAGAATTATTTGAAATCATAGAGTTAGTAAAACACAATGTTTTTTTGTTAAATGTATCTTTGTACAGATAAATAAATATACTACAACAGAGACCAAGAACACAATGACTTTACAAAGATCAACAAATGGTAAAATTAAAGGAATATAGATGTTCAAAAAATGCCCTAGTCTAGGCATTTACAGGGATCATGACCGGACATTAGCTGATTTCAGTGGTCTTTTCAACTTTAAAATTATTTCTTCTGGTTAGGATATCCGTTTCCGGCTGTCGCTACGTCTTGATTTATTACAAGAGATCTTTTCAGGATTATTTCGCATTATTCAATAATACATTGATCCTGAAATTTCAGTTAAATTCGCGTTCATTCATTCATTGTGTAGCATTCACAATTCTGCTTTTGTTTAGACATCTACATTTCTTTAATTCTTTTGTCTGTTATAATCTACATATTTGGAAAAATGCGAGCCACACAACTTTACGATTGGCAGAAAATCTATCATTTTCGCTTCACAGTAAGGGAAAACAATCTGAATTTAACTGAAATTTCAGGATCAATGTATTATTGAATAATGCAAAATAATCCTGAAAAGATCTCTTGTAATAAATCAGGACGTAGCGACAGCCGGAAACGGATATCCTAAGCAGAAGAAATAATTTTAAAGTTGAAAAGGCTTTCATACAAGCGCGTAATTTATACACGCTATAGTGACATCTGTGAATTAAAAAAAGAGTCGTAATAATTTATGAATTTCGTTGTATTTATCTGAACTAACATTGCGATTTTGTATGCTTTTCATATGAATTTTCCGAGTAGTGTAGTGATTTTCGTGACGTTTTTATTTGTTAATATTTTTATTTATTTTACACTTAATCAGCATAGACTAATAAAATGAATTAAAAAGACTGATTTTTCCCATGTATTTCTTATTTATCCTAATGACCGAGTTGGGCACCAGTATTAGCTTTTTATATATTTTACATAATAATATACACTAGCATGCAACAGTCATCTACGTCATCATTATCAGCATCATTGTCATCGTCATAATGATCATCAACAACAACAAGATCATCATATGATCAGTCTAATCACACCATCATGAACACAATAGAATATTTATTTTATCAAAATAATTTATTATCTTGATCATTTTTGTTAGCTGGAGGTAAGATAATTAGTCTAACGCTTCAGGTACCAGTCCTATGACAATGAAATATTTTAGTGTAAAAATATATTTTTTATATTTATTTCTTGATAATCCGGAATAGTCCGGAATTAAAATAGAAAACTTTTAGATGCTAAGCAAACGCGCTGATTATTAGATCACAAAGCGAGCGGGTGCAATTTCAATTTGATTGATAAAATACAAGTATTTATTAAATCGGATTAAACTTCAACTTACTTCACAAAAATACATATATTTGTGAATTTAAGAAATATGGATATTACACTATGGTCTAAATCGTAAAAATTACATAGTGTGTAAAGTGGTAACTTAAACATAACAATGACAGGTTATAAGCCCTGTAAATGCCTAGACATCCACACTATTCTTTCCTTTAAACGTTTTTTCTAATATGTCAATAAAATCTAAATGTCTTTTTTTTTTCATCTTCCTGTAGATCTGACGATTTGTTCTTCTCAGACTACTCATTCAGCCTCCGGTGATGAGGCCCAACTGTCTTTCCATTACTTAAATAGTCTTTCAAATGGGTGCTTCTCAATATGCTCTCAAAATCTTGCAGTTCAATCTGTTCATTTGGTCTTTCTAGAATCTTCTACGGGTTTTGCTGCAGTGAAGTATATATTCAATTTCGCACATTTACTGTAAAAATCATTTCTGACTTGGTGGCGTAGAGAGCCAGACCGCGAAACTGCAGACGAACATTCCTCATGGTAAGCTTTTAAAAAATCTCTAACAATTTTTTCCAAAAAGTCACTTAAATAAAATATATATATGATCTCAAATGTAGTAAATCCTTAATTTCTCGGGCAAGCAGCTCCTCCACAAACCATTACCCCTATCCCTACCCAGCCGCTTCCCTTATCCGCGTCTGGTGCGTATCACTTTGTTAGTCAAATACGGTTTTCTCTAATTTTTTTTTGTTGAGGAGGGTAAGGGGTTTGTAGAAGGGATATTAGTCCAAAAAATTAAAGGTTAACTCAATTTGAGATAGCAAATTTTTTTTTTTTTAGATGACTTTTGGGAAAAATATATAAGGATTTTTTTAAAAGCTAAGAATGTTCCTCTGAAGTTTCGCGGTCTGGCCCTGAAACGTGTATAATAAAAAATTTAACAAATACTTTGACAAAGTGGAGCTTCAAAACAACCAGATTCACGACGAGAAACGATTGAAAAGTAATTTAAATTCATACAATAGTTTATCTCTAACATAAAAAAATATGAATATTTTTGACCAGCACTCGGATCTCGTTTCGGCTAACCTTTGTTCTGGATTGTTATTTGAAATTGCTGGGAAATGTAATTTCAAAATTCATTCGTTTAATTGATTTCTGTAAGGGATTAGCAGAGTGAATGGAAAAATTAATTGGATTTGCGTCGACATTTGGAGCTGATCAAAATATTTGTCCCGCCACTATCGCGTTAAAGAAAGTCTTTGATTACAAAAAAGTTTTATCGTAATTTCTACTGGATCCATCTAAATATTTTTCAACCTTTCCGGGCCGAAGAGTGGTATCTAGGGTCACCCAATACCTTTTCAATAACTTTTTTGTCATCATTTTATTTATTTCACTGTTTGCATAACCCTGCCACATAATGTAAAAAAATATGTAGAAATTATTAAAATATTTTTCTGCAAATTCTTTTAATAATATATCAAATCTGTCTTTATTTCCACCGTACAAACAACAAACATCACAATTTATATTCACTACAGCCACTAGATTTTTAAGTCGTATTTATTGCATTTCGACATACACAGTGGTTTAAATCTTTAAAATCCCTCGAGAAATAAATGCGGGAACTTTCATATAAACTCGCAAAACTTGCCTTTTCCGTCACGCCTGTTATAGACAATTTATTTAAAACTCCATTCATAATCCCAAGTTAAATATTATTATTGTTTTTTTTTAAATAGCGAGCAGGGTGTTAGCTAGTTTGTGTCATAGGTATAAATAACTTCTTTTTTTTTTACTGTACGTAGTGAAAAAGATTTCAATTTACCGAATAGGCTTAAAAGTAATCAATCAAATCAAACCTCTCAAACCAGCCAGTGACATGTCAAAAGCCCTGTAGATGCCCTTATTTATAGAAATAAAGGCGTTTTAGAGAAGGGAATACAGATTCCCTTCTCTAAAACGTTCTCCATCTATTGCAATAATTACAGCTCCCTAGGGGTTTGAATCCAGTTCTTGTCTAAAAAAATTTAGACAAACTCAAAACATCGTTGATAAAACATTTATTTGAGAGAAAGACGTGAAATCTATTTAGATCACTAAGTTAGGCACACATATAATTTAAGTAATATAAAAAAAGACAGTGATTATCAGGCGATCGTTTCCTAACCTCAAGTTACCACACAGTGACTCGAGGGAGTGTTTTCACACAGTTTGTTAAAGACTCGCGGTTTATTTCACTCCCATCAACACACACGCATTTGTCTAAGTTGAAGACAAAACAAGAATTCAAATATTTCATTCTTCCTTCAAAAAGAGCGTGTGAAACAATTTGTGCAAAGGCGGGATTCAAACTTCACACTTTCAATATATTGTGAGTCCAATAATGTGACACCATCACGTGACTACACCGTAATTTTATTACAATTATTATTATTTTTTAAATGGATTTTTAGTTTATTCAGAAAAAAAAGTGTAATATTACAACTAAATACAAATTGTACATAATATGAATTACCAAAAAATGTGCGGTGTTTTAAATACGTGCTATACAAAAAAGAATTTAAAATATAACTTTTGACTTATCCAACTTTTTCTTATTTCTAAATTCTTGACTTTTTCACGGTGCCTCAGAAGTAGGTTTTACCAACTGTCGAGCACAGACAACAAACACGACAGGTTGGCAAAACAGAGGATCAGTGACGTAGGTAATGATGTAAAAGCGTTCACGCACTGGTCGCTCATTCTTCTCTGCCTCTGCAACCCACCACTTACTACCAAAATCTAAAATCTACGTCTTCCGAAATCACCGTCAACCGCGTAGTAGAAAATATTCATATAATCTTAACTTCTGTGTCCAATTTTATCAGTTACATATTCTATAACATTATCTCGTTCATTTTGTGGAAATTTATTTCTGGTTCAATAAATAGCGTCCAAAACTCATGTAAGTACCGACTTCCTTTTATTATGAAGTTTGTAGCAACCTTTTAAAGAGCAAAATGAAGACCACGCGTAAAGTGTTGGATGTAGAACTCCAGACGACTTCTTACACCACATTTTAGCCTGCAGTGCAGGAAAAAAACATCTCCTGTTGCACACGCTGGTCAAATTACCTACAGAGACAATAGTAAAGTGGACAGTTATTGGTGACCAACACAAGTGGTAACCCTGACGATGGGCCTCAACAGAATATATTGTATTTTTAATTGATTTTTTTAATTTCATTTTTTCATTTCATCAAAGAAAAACATTTTTCTGTAAGTATAGCGATGTTGCGCTGTAGTTATTTTTTATTTTGAAATAAATATATATGGGAGCGAAGTATGGACTTTGAAAAACAGGGATGAAAGTAGGCTAAATGCTGTCGAAATGCAATCTCCCCGGCAAATGTGTGGTAAAACTATGTACGATAGATGCATAAGTGTTGAGATCCGTACATTATGTAAGGCTGAGACAAGAATTATCGACAAAATCAAGAAAGGAGCTCTGCGCTGGTTTGTACATGTAGAACGAATGGACAGCGAAAGAACGGCTAAGAATATTTACAATGCGATTGATGCAGAAATAGAGAAAGAGAGAGAAAGACATGGCATGACCGAATCCAACAAATACTTAAAGATGGACATGTCAAAAGTCGGAATAATCGGCGCGCGTGCATGAGAAGATGAATGAATGTAGAGGAAGCGAGATCTGTATCAAAGATAGAGTGTTGTGGCGTTCTATTCTCTCTGCCTACCCTTACAGGGAAACGGCGTGATGGTTTGTTTGAAGATATAACCAGTTGGTCCAGATCGCTTACTTACGTTGTGTGACGTAGAAACATTAATATTTATGTTGTCTTGAAGTAAAGCTGGATTTGAAGTGAACAATTATTTTTTAATAACAATTTTATAGGAAAAACTCTAAATTTCTTAAACTATTAAACACAGTTTTTTTATATAATTTTATTATTTTTTTTGTATATACAGACAATTGGTAGAATTCCATATTAAATTATACCCTTACAAATGTGTACCTTTATAAATATTTAAAATAATGGAAGGCTTTCCCCAATATACCCATAATGTACCTAATAAAAATACCCAATACATATATGTCTAATTGATTTTTAATTACATTACTTATTTTGGCTTGTATAGAAATCCCTAATCATTAAACAGCAATTATTTTTAGTACACAAGGAAACTTGGTAAATATTTAAGTTAGTTTGAAAATGTCCTAACAAGACAAAAGGCGTTACAATATACCCTCTAGTAGATTTGAAAAAATAAAGTAGAATTAAAATCCAATAAACGTGTTTTATTTTGGGTACATCACCAAAATTACAAATTAAATATAACTTTTATAATTATTTTTCGGAAAATAATTTATTTTCAAAGCACCACCCCATCCGATTATCCCATACTGAAATATGGATTGGGGTAGTGCTTAGTTAATTCGTTTTAAATTTTCGTTTGATATAATTGTCAATCTGATAAATACATATATAAGTTTTCTCATTCTTTCACAATATTATTTGTTTGCTACTTACGCTTTATATTTTTGTCAATTATTTTTATCAAATTTTTAGAGGCAATTACCATTATGAAATAATTTAATGCAAGGTTGTTTCAACATTGAAATATTTAATCAAATGTGAGCCTTGGCGTGGAATTATTATAAAAATACGTAATTCATAACAAAGACCCCCTTGATTTTACCCCGTAGCCAAATGGAAGTAAATATTTACTAAAGAGCGCTAAAATGCTAAACGGGCACTCAGAAAGTTAAATAAAATAACAAACACGAAAATAACCAGCTAGAAGAATAAAGGCGAGTTGTTCCCGACCCCTTGTGAATAATAATTTCAGTCGAGAGAAATAAATAAAAAAATAAAAAGGTTTTTGCGCTGAAGGATACAATGTGGATTTCATGTAAGGAACTAAAAATACATCTGAATAGACCTGGAAGCTGTTTATTTTTTAATTTTCATATTTTGATGTTCACATCTATGAGGAACTTCAGCCCTACGGGAAGTTGGAAATACAAAATGTTTTTTTAGGAGCGTTAAAGAATAGAGCATTTAATTGTAGGCAAATTTTCTTGAAGATGTACGTAAAAATAAATTCTTTCAATAATAAGAACTACTACATTTTATGCGGTTCAGTAGGACTTGATAATTTGCATTTTAATTTTTGTATGTTTTGATAAATAATAAAAAAAAACATTGAACGATTTGTTGCAACAGTTAGGAAAAACATTTTTGAGAAGGAAATATGGAAGTCTAGGCATTTACAGAACTTCTGATCTGGCTGGCTGGTTTAAGTGGCCACTTTACACTCTGTGTAAAATTCACCATTCTGCCCATGATTAAACATCCACATTTCCTCAACTCTCTCATCGGAGATACTTATGTCTAATCAACTGTTTAAAAGTAAATAAAAAAGAAAAATTGTTATCAGAGCGTTGAAAATAAATTTATGCAAATTGTTTGAACTGTTTTTGATATGAAAATTGTTACAATACAAACAAACAAACCATCACGCCGTTTCACCGTAAGGATAGACCGAGAGGATAGGACACCACATCACTTGACTTTTGCATACAGATCTCGCTTCCTCTACATTCATACATCTTATCATGACATTTAACATGTCCATCTTTAAGTATTTGTTGGATTTGGTACAGCCATATCTTTCTCGGTCTTCCTCTATTTTTGCATCCATCAACATTCGCATTGTAAATATTTTTAGCCGTTTTTTCGCTGTCCATTTGCTCTACATGTCCAAACCAACGCAGAGCTCCTTTCATGATTTTGTCGATAATGCCTATCATAGCCTTACATAATGTCAGGATCTTAACATTTGTGCATCAATCGTATATAGTTTTACCACACATTCGCCTGAGGGATCGCATTTCGACAACATTCAGCTTACTTTCAACCCTGTTTTTTCAAGTCCTTGCTTCGCTCCCATACATCAGGGTCGAGAGCAGGACTCCATTGTGAACTGCTAATTTTACCTTTTATGACAAACATTTACTTACCAAGGTTGATTAAAAAATCTTAAATCTTAAAGTAGGGCACACATATCATACATATTGTTATGTGTGTTCTAATAATAACATTGCAAATATATTTAATTTATAAATTGTTTATCACATATGTCTTGACCATTATCTTAAATTTTGATATGTTTTTTTCTTCATAAATATTTTTTTCCATTTCGTAATACTTTTTAATTGCTTTAAATAAAATTTAATTTTGTGACTTTGCCTTTTTCCTAAATGGAGTTCTAATTTTGTTCTTTTCTCTAGTATTGTGATCGTGTTCATGCTGGTTCCGATCAATTTTTTTCCAAAATTCGTTTTTTTTATTAGAGTTTATAATTTTATGAACAAATATCATTGTATTGTAAAATATTATTTGTTTATATGTTAATAATTTCATTTCATTTACCATCGACTTAACCCTCGTGTATCTGTTTTTTTTCAAAATGATTCTAAAGGCTTTATTTTGTAATACAGTTAGTTTATCTGTGTTTTCTTTGTTTGATAAAAATAAAATGCTACTACAGTAGTTAACGTGTGGTTCAATAATTGCTTTGTAAATAGTTTTGCAAGAGTCATTATCAATAAATCTTCTGATCCTTCCCAAAATTGATATTTTTTTTGCAATCTTATTTATTACCATCTTAGCGTTTTGGTAAAATGTAAGTTTTGAATCCAACATTACACCTAAATATTTAATTTCAGTGACTTCATTAAGTTTTTCATTTTCTATTACAATTGATGGTGTTATTTCTATTCTTTTGTTTCCTATATTCATATATTTAGTTTTGTTAACATTTAATTTCAATTTATTAATTTGTAGCCACAGTGATACACTATTAAGATCATGATTTGGTCTGTCCATAATTGTTTTATAATTTTCTCCCGATATATATATTAAGGCATCGTCTGCAAAGAGTCTTATTTTTGAATATTTTAATGTTTCGACAATATCATTTATGTATATAATAAACAAAACCGGTCCGAGAACCGATCCTTGTGGTACTCCCAATGAAATTTTGAGGGGCTCGGAAATTTCGTCATTCACCTTCGTTATTTGGTATCTATCGCCAAGGTACTGATTTATGTGTACCACTCTGTTCCCGGAACTCATTCTCCTATAAATATCGTTCTCAGTCATTCCATCCATAGTAGAACATAGTAAACATATTTCCCAGATACAGATATATCAAAACATAACCATATCATCATCATCATCATTCCATTTCTGTACCTAATGTGTACCAATGGTACATCAATCGCAGCGTACCTTGATCATTTTTGTAACGTTCGGGTAAAATGATCAGTCGTTCGCTTCAGGAGCCAGTCTAGTGGCTATGAAAATATTTTGGTGTAAAAACACCTTTTTAAATAAATATATCACGTCAACCTATGTTGGGAATCCGAGAGCAGGTAGGCAAACGCGCTGACCACTTAACCTCGAGGCCGACGTGCTAAGCTATAAATCTTTTATCAAAGATCTCGGTGGTACCGCGTAACCTGATTTTTTTACAAAAATATTTAAATTAAATAAATTCGTTATGGTGACAGATCCGTTAGGATAAAATCATTTCTATTTTTATTCTTAATAATTATAGTTTTTCTGATATTCCAGCGGTATTTTTGATTGATTAAAATCATAAGTAATATATGTATTTTTTCCAAATAAAAATATGGAAAATTGGTTTCAGGCGTTGCCTAGTAGGTGACAATTCACCAATGTTCAGCCGGATGAATCTTACCCACATGATAAAGGTTTTAGTTATTTTACTTCACAAAAGTCAACAGATGGAAGAGTTGAGAAAATGCGGATGTTCAAACATGGGCAGAATAGAGAATGTTACACAGTGTGTAAAGTGGCAACATAAACCAGCCAATGACAGGTCATAATTCCTGTAAATGCCTCAACTCCCATATTCCCTTCACAAAATTGTTTTCTCTCTCTGTTGCATCAAATTTTAAACATAAGAACTGAGATGGACTTTGTATGCATTTTCAAAATACTTAATGTCATAAGTGATGTCCCATATCTGTTGCGATCAATTTCTTTTCATGTTCCCAACCATTTTACCAGAAGTCAAAATCAACTATTTATTCAATGTTCCAAGAGCGACTTTTGTTTTTATGCCCCAATGTCCAGAATGTATAGATTAGTCAATTTATC
This sequence comes from Micrasema longulum, assembly GCF_059751315.1. Taxonomy (NCBI): domain Eukaryota; kingdom Metazoa; phylum Arthropoda; class Insecta; order Trichoptera; family Brachycentridae; genus Micrasema; species Micrasema longulum. The sequence continues at coordinate 442,899 of NW_028277406.1, forward strand.
ACACGAATTCTTTAGGATAGATCTTCCAGTTTTCGTAGATCTCTTCGCGACTAAAACAGCGTGGGATGAAGTTGGATTGGCATGGTTTAGCTCGAAGTCGTATGTCTTTCACTTTTGTGAATATATTGTATTTTTTTATTGTATTGCCTTTGTTTGTCTTTGCTACGTTGTTTTACGTTATTTTTGTTCAGTTTCTTGTATTTATGTTATTTTATGTAACTGTTGTATTTGGCTTAGACCGTATATATATAAAAAATATATAAATAATTATAGTAATATTTTTTAGGCATACAAAAAGGGTAAAATGTAATTCGGCCTTACACATATCTACATTAATTTATTGATTTAGAAAAATATCCACATTTCATACATATTAAATCATACATAAGATAAAAAAAAAAAAAATCTACAGTTTAGATTTAATTAATTTATAACAACATTCTTCTAGGTTACCTTAATATCTTATAATATTTACTACTTGTGCAAACTAATAAAAAATACAATTATTAGCGCCATTTTAGTAATATAAACGCGCAAGGACGCTTTACAAAGTGATTTACAATTTTAAAAAACATGTATATTTTTTAATTTAAAAAAAAAACATATCCGTACCTTATGTAAGGCTGAGACAAGCATTATCGACAAAATCAAGAAAAGAGCTCTGCGCTGGTTTGGACATGTAGAACGAATGGACAGCGAAAGAACGGCTAAGAATATTTACAATGCGAATGTTAAGGGGTGCAGAAATAGAGGTAGACCGAGAAAGACATGGCATGACCAAATCAAATAAATACTTGAAGATGGACATGTCAAAAGTCGGAATAAAAGGCGCGCATGCATGAGAAGATGTATGAATGTAGAAGAAACGAGATCTGTATGCAAAGATAGAGTGATGTGGCGGTCTATCCTCTCTGCCTACCCTAACGGGGAAACGGCGTGATGGTTTATTGTTGTTTATTATTTTGTCACGTTCCACGGATTTTTTTTAATGATTTGGAGTGTAGGTGGGTTTTAAGTTTTTTTTTAAATCATCACTTCACTTTCGTAACTTATGCATTTTTATTTGTATTTTGAGATCTAAATATATTTTTTAATGCATTTTATGCCATAGGGCCTAAGACCGCAAATGCATTTTTACCGAATTTAGTTCTTAGTAGCTCAATCACAAACAACTATCGACGTGCTTAAAAACATGCTAAGCATTTGAGCGATCACAATGAACAATAATGAACATGCTTAAGTTATCGCAGTCAAAAGTCAACGCGTGTGTAATCTCTAAGTCAACGCTCATGTTGGTTTGTTTTTTTGTTTTCCTCGTGAATAAATACAGTTCATTGGCAAAAAAACGGCGTTCACTCAAAAAAATAATACAATATATTTCATTTTCAAAAAAGTCATGAGTATCTAATACAAAAAAGTGAAAATTAAAATATAATTATTATGGCGACTGCTTTTCTTGACATTTGGCTTGCCAACTGCCGGCTAAATGCAATAAATAGCATGATAAATAATAAATACATAAATGAAAATAGCAGTTTTTGAATAATTTCCATATTAACACCGGTGAAATTAAAAAAATTGATTGCGCAGCAGGATTATACGTCGCGAAACGTAAATATTTTGATATTTAATTTAAGGTGTTCAAATGTTCCGCTGTGATCGCGAATACGATAAACAACCATGGTGAGAAATTGTTATCACGTCGCTTATTAGCACGTCGATAGTTATTTGAGATTGAGCTACTGGTTGCTTAAAGCTACTCTTATAATAAATTTTCCTATCGCCGTAGATGTAGCTGATCTGAGCATAAGACGTAGTTAGCTGGTTCATCTGGAATGCATAATTCCTTTAGATATTCCGGAGCGAAGTTGAGCATTGACTTAAAGATAAGCCAACAGAGTTTGTATTCGGCTCTCTGGGGAAAATGTAGTCGTAGTAGTGAAATTCCTTAAGTAGTGGAGTAACATGCCTGTACTTTGAAATTTCAAAAAAAAGTCTTGTAGCGGGTTTAAAAGAAAACAAACTCTGATTTTTCTTCATTCAAACGTATTCCTCTATTTTCTCGCTGGATTGTGGCACTAAAGCAGTGATTTTTTCATAAACTTTAAATATATTTACCACTGGCGTATCTTTTTTTATTTTTTAAAAATAAATTGTTTATTTTCAGAACTAAGACTATCCAAAAACCGTTAATATCACCCAGTTTTTTGCCGATTTTAAAAGTGCGATAGACAGATAAATAAATAGAATATCTTTATATATACATATAATTCCTCTGTACGTGTGATGTCACCGTACTTTCCTAAACGGCTTAACCGATTTACGTGCGGTTTTCAGAGAAATATAGATCTTTGCGCTGTGCGTGTTCGTAAAACTAAAATCTTCAATCGAATATGTAAAAAAGAAGCTAGGAGCATAAATGTTTTATTCGTTGATCTACCAGGGTTGCATTTAAAAAGAATGCATTTACAAAAAAATGGAAAGACGCTGTTTTTTAGTGTACAAAAAAACTTGTTTTTGAATGTTTAAAAACATTATTCGTTTTTTTGTGGATCTCAATCAGATTCTTTCCTTAAATTCCTGATAATTTCTACCAATTCATTTCTTTATACAGGATTTTTGGTAAAACTAAAATAATATTAAATTCAACACATTTTTAAAAATCGTATTTCTACATAAATACGCTCCTTTGTTGGTGAGAAGACCGGAGTTTGACTTTTCAAAAAGAATGCCATATTTAAAAAAAATATTTTTCTAATGTTTTGGAATTCTACCATAAACAAGTACCTATTAAAATTTAATATTTGAATATTGACAATTTTTAGTTTTAGAATTTGATCACAAACAAGTGGCCTGGTACCCACTTATTAATGAAAAGTATTTTTTCTTTTGTTCGAACAGTTTTGCACGCTTTCACGACACAATCAGGAATTTTAATTTATATTTCTTTTGGTTTCGAATTAAATGTCAAGATCGCGTCAAAACCCAGCTGACGGTTAGAAAATGACTATAATTGCTTTGGGCATAAGTTGAGTGCCTTTTGATTTTTCTTAATTAACACGTATTCACATATTTTCTCCCTTTTTTTTGTTGATTTTTAAAATTTGATTTGAGCACAACGATGAATCATAGCCAATCACATGAAGAGATAAAATAAAAAACTAACCCCTTAACCAGCAAATAGCAGATGAGCAAACGTTTGGGAAGGACAACGTCTGTCGGATCCGCTAGAATATATATATATAATTCCCCTCTACGTGTGATGTCACCGTACTCTTTCTAAACGGCTTAACCGATTTACGTGCGGTTTTCAGAGAAATATAGATCTTTGCGCTGTGCGTGTTCGTAGATATTAAAATCTTCAATTGAATATGTTAAAAATAAGTCAGGAGCATAAAAGTTTTATTCATCGATCTACCAGGGTTGCATTCGAGGAGAAGACATTTGCAAAAAAAAAGATTAGATGTTGTTTTTTTGTGTATAAACAAAGTTCGTTTTTGAATGTTTACAAACAGCATTTGTTTTTTGTGGATCTTTATCAGATTCGTTCCTCAAATTCCTTATAATTTCTATTCATTTATTTCTTTTTATTGGATTTTAGTAACATTAAAATAATATTAAATTTAATAAATTTTTGAGAATCGTTTTCCTACATTAGTGCATCACATTGTTGGTGAGACGACTGGAGTTTGACGTTTGTTAAAAGAATGCCATATTAAAAAAAAAAAATATGTTTTGGAATTCAACCATAAACAAGTACCTACTTAAATTCAATATTTTTTTAATATTGACAATTTTTAGTTGTGGAATGTTATCACAAAGGGTGCCTAAGAACCTACTTATTAATAAAAAGTATTTTTCCAAAGTAATAGCAGGCAAACCAACGTTTGGGCAGGACAACGTCTGTCAGGTCGGTACGGATACAAAAAAGTCATAAATTCATAAAATAATAAAATCGGTTCAGTTTTGAGGTGCGGAAAACGTGACGATGAAATGTCAAAATTGTCTATTTAAGTTGGGCACAAAAGGTCTGACATGCATGTGTCTTTTTTGCACAGTATCAAGGAGGCATTTGTAAGATAGTTACAATATGCAAATTCATATTTAGCAAAATTCTCTGTCACCGCATGTCCTCGCAATTTGTATTATCCGAAACACAAAAAAAAACATGTTTATATAATATCTGATTTCAAGTAAAAACAATCATTGAAAACAAACTTTCGATGTGTTAATTCAATCTAGCAAAGCAAAGCATTGACACGTTCACCTCGAAGCCAAAAAAATAAATATAATAATTTATGTAACTTTTTGACAATAAAAAAAATGTGTCTTAGTTTTTTTATTCTGAAGCAATGAAAAATAATTAAATGTTTATTATTTATTTTTAAGAAGTAAATATTTTAACGATTGACAGGCTGTAACTTTAACAATTGACAGGCTGTAACTACAGGCTGTAAAATATTTGAGTTTGTCCAAATGTTCGTCGACAAAAGACTGGATTTCATCCCCTCGGGAGTCATTAAGATTAACAATGCCTAGACTTTCATATTCCCTTATTTAAGGTATTCTCCATCCCTGTTGTAATTTGTAAAGGCTCTAACTTAGTTTAATATACAAGTAACCGGTTTCATCGCTCTCGCGATATCGTCAGTCTGGTATGGATATTTTACAAGTATTGCGCATATAAAGAGAATCGAAAGAAATCAAAATACCTACGTACACGCCATACGTTGCATTCATGGACATCGAAAAAGCCTTCAATAAAGAAGACTAGATTACATTTGTTTAAATTATTAGAAAGATAGATTTAATTTGACTTTATTTTGAATACAAACAGATGTACAGGTAATAAAAATAAATAAAAACCATAAAAAAATAAAATATTGTAGGGCCTGCCATCCAAAAATATTTACTCACTAAATTAAACTACAAAAAGGCGACGACGGCTTTAATAAATATTCTTTATATTAAAATAAAAGAAATAAAGACAAAACAAGGATGTAGTGGGAAGTAAAAGAAAGAAATTAATAAGGAGTGGTGAGGGATGATTGAAGGAAATTAGGAGGGAAAAATAACATTTGATTTCATGGTTAAAAGCAAGAAAAGAGACAAAACGCCTCAGTTCTGTTATTCTGAATCAAGCGTATTAGTTCTCTTCTGAACATATTATCCAGAGTGTTAAACATATTAAGACTTAAAATTCTTGTTAAATGCTTCATATACGAGGGATGGTAGAATGTTTCCGACGATTAGTTTTAATATTACGAATATAGAAAATATCAGAAAGTCTAGTTGGTTAAGAGAGGACGCGGTAAGAAAGAAAATGAAGGATTTCTTAGCAATTAAGTTCGTACTTACTCGTGTAAGTGAATTAGTTCTACAAGATGAAAAATATAAAGACAAGAACAGACTCGGTCTAGGTCAATGCATATAATTTTCTCGCAATATAAACCGGTTAAGTCAATTATTCGGTAAAGAAAATGAACAGTAAAACATCCAGTGATTAATGAGTCTCAGGAGAATTTGCAGGAGGTGGTATAATATGGAATTCAGGTGAATTTGGTGCATTTGGTGCTTCAGGTCCATCAGGCGGATCAGGTGAAGATGGAGCGTTTGGAGCGCTTGGCGAATCAGGTGAGGATGGTGCGTCAGGTGCGTTAGGTGCATTGACGCTATTCGCTGTCCCGGAAGCATCTGGCGCGTCAGGTGGATCTGGCGGTGATGGCCCATTAGGGGTTTCAGGCGATGCTGGTGCGTTGGGTGCATTACCACCATTAGCAGCTCCAGAGTTATCCGGTGCGTCAGGTGGATTTGGTGGAGAGGGGCCATTAGGAGCCTCTGGTGCTGTTGGTGCATCAGCTGGAGGAGTAGCATCAGGTGCGTTTGGACCATTGGCACCATTAGCTGCACCTGAAGCATCTGGTGTATCTGGTGGATCAGGAGGAGACGGGCTATTAGGGGCCTCTGGAGCTGCTGGCGCATCAGGTGAATTGGGTGCATCAGGTGATGGAGGAGCATCAGGTGAGCTGGGTGCATTCACACCATTAGCTGCTCCTGAAGCATCAGGTGCGTCTGGTGGATCAGAAGGAGATGGGCCATTAGGGGCATCTGGAGCTGTTGGCGTAGCAGGTGCATTGGGTGCATCAGGTGATGAAGGTGCATCAGGTGAGTTGGGTGCATTAACACCATTAGCTGTACCAGACGAATCAGGTGCGTCGGGGGGATCTGGTGGAGTTGGACCATTTGGAGACTCTGGTGCTGCTGGCGCAGCAGGTGGTGGAGGAGCATCAGGTGCGTTTGGTTCATTGATACCATTAGCGGCTCCTGAAGCATCTGGGGCATCAGGTGAGTTGGGTGCATTAGCACCATTAGCTGCATCAGAAGTATCAGGGGCGTCGGGTGGATCTGGTGGAGATGGGCTATTAGGAGATTCTGGAGCTGTAGGTGCATCAGGTGCGTTTGGTTCATTGATACCATTAGCGGCACCTGAAGCATCTGGGGCATCAGGTGCATTAGGTGCATCAGGTGATGGAGGAGTATCGGGTGAGTTAGGTGGACCTGGTGGAGATGGGCCATTAGGAGACTCTGGTGCTGTTGGCGCAGCAGGTGGTGGAGGAGCATCAGGTGCATTTGGTTCATTGATACCATTAGCGGCACCTGAAGCGTCTGGGGCATCAGGTGCATTAGGTGCATCAGGTGATGGAGGAGCATCGGGTGAGTTGGGTGGATCTGGTGGAGATGGGCCATTTGAGGCATCTGGAGCTGCTGGAGCATCAGGTGCATTAGGTGCATCAGTTGATGGAGGAGTATCGGGTGAGTTAGGTGGACCTGGTGGAGATGGGCCATTAGGAGACTCTGGTGCTGTTGGCGCAGCAGGTGGTGGAGGAGAATCAGGTGCATTTGGTTCATTGATACCATTAGCGGCACCTGAAGCGTCTGGGGCATCAGGTGCATTAGGTGCATCAGGTGATGGAGGAGCATCGGGTGAGTTGGGTGGATCTGGTGGAGATGGGCCATTAGGAGACTCTGGAGCTGTTGGTCCATCAGGTGGTGGAAGAGCATCAGGTGCGCTTGGTCCATTGATACCATTAGCTGCACCTGAAGCATCAGGTGCATCTGGTGGATCAGGAGGAGATGGGCCATTAGGGGCCTCTGGAGATGTTGGCGCAGCAGGTGCATTAGGTGCATCAGGTGATGGAGGAGCATCAGGTGAGTTGGGTGCATTAGCACCATTAGCTGCACCTGAAGTATCAAGTGCATCTGGTAGATCAGGAGGAGATGGGCCATTAGGAGCCTCTGGAGCTGTTGGCGCAGTAGGTTCATTGGGTGTATCAGGTGATGGAGGAGCATCAGGTGAGTTGGGTGCATTAGCACCATTAGCTGCACCAGAAGAATCAGGTGCGTCGGGGGGATCTGGTGGAGTTGGACCATTTGGAGACTCTGGTGCTGTTGGCGCAGCAGGTGGTGCAGGAGCATCAGGTGCGTTTGGTTCATTGATACCATTAGCGGCACCTGAAGCATCTGGGGCATCAGGTGCATTAGGTGCATCAGGTGATGGAGGAGCATCGGGTGAGTTGGGTGGATCTGGTGGTGATGGGCCATTAGGAGACTCTGGAGCTGTTGGTCCATCAGGTGGTGGAAGAGCATCAGGTGCGTTTGGTCCATTGATACCATTAGCTGCACCTGAAGCATCAGGTGCATCCGGTGGATCAGGAGGAGATGGGCCATTAGGGGCCTCTGGAGATGTTGGCGCAGCAGGTGCATTAGGTGCATCAGGTGATGGAGGAGCATCAGGTGAGTTGGGTGCATTAGCACCATTAGCTGCACCTGAAGTATCAGGTGCATCTGGTGGATCAGGAGGAGATGGGCCATTAGGAGCCTCTGGAGCTGTTGGCGCAGTAGGTTCATTGGGTGTATCAGGTGATGGAGGAGCATCAGGTGAGTTGGGTGCATTAGCACCATTTTCTGCACCAGAAGAATCAGGTGCGTCGGGGGGATCTGGTGGAGTTGGGCTATTAGGAGACTCTGGTGCTGTTGGCGCAGCAGGTGGTGGAGGAGCATCAGGTGCGTTCGGTTCATTGATACCATTAGCGGCTCCTGAAGCATCTGGGGCATCAGGTGAGTTTGGTGAAGATGGGCCATTAGGGGCCTCTGGTGCTTTTGGCGTATCAGGTGCATTGGGTGCATCAGGTGATGGAGGAGCATCAGATGAGTTAGGTACATTAGCACCATTTGCTGCACCTGAAGCATCAGGTGTATCTGGTGGATCAGGAGGAGTTGGGCCATTAGGGGTCTCTGGAGCTGTTGGAGCAGCAGGTGCATCAGATGATGGAGGAGCATCAGGGGCATTGGGTGCTTTCGCACCGTTAACAGCGCCAGAAGTATCAGGAGTGTCAGGTGAATTTGGTGAAGTTGGGCTATTAGGGGCTTCTGGTGCTATTGGAGCATCTGGAGACCTTGGCGCTTCAGGTGGATCTGGAGAAGACGGGCTATCGGGCGTCTCTGGTGCATTTGGTGCATCAGGTAGTGGAGGAGCATCAGGTGCGTTCGGTTCATTGACATCATTAGCTGCACCTGAGGCATCAGGTGCATCTGGTGTATCAGGAGGAGATGGCCCATTAGGAGCCTCTGGAGCTGTTGGCGCAGCAGGTGCATTGGGTGCATCAGGTGATGGAGGAGCATCAGGTGAGTTGGGTGCATTAGCGCCATTTGCTGCGCCAGAAGCATCAGGTGCATCAGGTGGATCTGGAGGAGGTGGACCATTAGGAGCCTCTGATGCTTTTGGTGCATTAGGCGGTGGAGGAGTATCAGGTGCGTCCGGAATGAATTCTATATTAGGCGATTGTGAACCTTCGGAGTTTTCCAGGTCGTCTTTTGAAGTCGAGTTGGCCGTATTTTTTCTCGCTCCATCCGTTGACGTGTCGGAATTTGAATTTTCACCGGTTTCAGATGTTTCGAGGTCTTCGGGTAAACCTTGTGTAGATCGTGGTAGTCGAAATGTCAGCGCATATTCTTTGAAAGATAAAATAGCTTTTTGTTAATAAAATATTATGCTAAATTCTGTATGTTAATTTTTGCAGAATATGAATTTTTTGCTGTTTGTTTAAGCGCTTTAGAATATTAAATGTAATTATCACCCAAACTTCGATTTAATTATTAGCTTACTAGATTAATTATTACTAGGTTATTTCCCTACATATGATGTATGTAGTTTATAACTTATATCACAGTAGAAAATCCATATCGACTGTTTTTACGATTTTGGTTTTTTATTTACAATTGATATTTTGTTTTAAAACTGTTGTTTTTTTCTAAATAAATCATTATCTTTTTTTCAAAATAATGAATACAATTTTGCTGTTTACTTTAACTTTATACAATTTATTTTATTTTAAATACCTTTATTCATTTTAGTTTGCAAAAGAAAAGTAAAAAAAAATATATGTGCCCAGGATAAATGCGATTTAACTCCACATTTTGTGTAAAATGAATACATTTTTTTTTTTTATAAGATTAACTTTAATATTGTGATATCAGTATCAAAAAAACATTTATTTGTCACAGAGAATGATATAAGTTTTAATTCATCACATTATAAATTATATACCAAGTAAAAGTTAGTTACAATGTGTTAAATTCGGGTCGTGGTCCCATGGCTAGTGTCGTGGGCTCATGGATCAAAGATCACCCCACTCTACCACAACTTGATTTCAATTTTCTAAAAGTGAGTTATTTACAACTTGTTGAAAATGGCCACCAAAATTAAAATATTTGGAAGAATCAGAAGAACGCAAAGATTTTTTTTAATTACTTACCAAAAAAATATATGTTATTGTACATTGTTATTATTGTAGCAAACTTCAGAATATATTAGAAAAGGGTCTCCGAGGTGGTTTGGTTAAGTAAAACGAATGGACGATGAAAAAATAGTAAAACAAGATTATATGACGAAAATGAACGTTAACGTGAGACCAAGGAAGACGTGGCGTGATCAGATAAACCAATTGTCATGTCAAAAGCAGACCGAACTGAAAGGCATGTACGACTAGATGAATGAATGTGGAAGAAGCTAGGAATATATTTATTTTTGTATTTCACAGTTTTAAAATGTACAGAGTTTCTTTGTTTCAGGTCCCGACTAGCTAGAAAATTCATGTGTTTAGGAGGGACCTTCTTTTTTACATGTGTTTTTTTTTTTTTAATTAAATTAAATTATGCTTAATAAATTCAAAGAAAAATAATAACACTACAAAACAATAAACATATAAATTAGAAAACATACCGATAATAATAAAAATTGAAGCATAAAAACACATTATAAAATATAACATTAGTAATAAAAAAATTAAACAAAAATATAAATTGGAAAACATACCAATAATAATAAAAATTGAAGCATAAATATAAATTTGAAAATATATTATTAATAATTAAAAATTGAAGAACAAAAATAAATTACATAATATACCATATAAAGTAAGAAAATTAAAGATACGTGTAAATACTAGTATTAATAAGAAAAATAAAATATATGTAAATGAATAAACATAAAAAGTAAAAATGAAATATACACAAAATATGCCAGTATTCTAGGATAGACGTGTGTGGTGGTCTATTCTCTCTGCCTACCCCTACGGGGAAATGGCGTGATGGTAGTAGTAACAATAAAAAAATGTTTGAAAAAATATTATACATTAGAAATATATTCATATAATAAAACAACACATATATATTATTGAAAGTAAATTATCCAAATTTAAGTGGAATTAATAATTATTATTTTTATTTAAACGTCGTGTGAAATGTTTTAATTTAATATTTTTATATTCATCTTACCTTGATAGCATAAAGCTATTAGCACCAGGAAGACAAATATATTCATAATGTGTTGCAAGTATGTAACACGTTAAATATTCTCTACATGGTAAGCTGTGTTGTCTTCTTGAAATTCAATGGAAATATGATTATGTTTTAAAACAAGTTATGCGAATAAACGCCCTTAGCGCAATTAATCTGGTAATTAGAATAATCGCTCGGAGGTCGTAAATTCTGACGAAAACAAACAAAAAATGACACCTGCCAATGTTTTATCAATTCAAATTAACCAAAGGTACCCTCCCGTCATAATATTTTCCTTATCTCACCCTAAGCCACGAGAAAACGTTGTTTTCTTGTTAATTCAAGGAACACATTTCTTTACATTTATTTTATTTGGAAATTGAACAAAGAAACATGAGAAACATTTAATTTGTAACAAAATATTTTGTTTTATTTCTTTTATTTTATGATTTTTATTGCGTCAAATAAGTATACATATTTAATAACAGGGAATCAATATATTGCCTTAAAGCAATTTTTCGTCCTTCCGTCTGAAAAAATAACAAGTACATGGACATTAAGGTGGTTCAATTTCTAATTTTTTGGAAATTGAAAACGGCCCTATTCGGAAAATATGTTCTATAACCTACATATTACGGGAAAAAAACAAAAAAATATACTACAATATTTGAGTTTGTCCAAATGTTCGTAGACAAAAGACTGGATTTCACCCCCAGTCTTGAAGAAATTTGGATGTTCAAACATAGGCAAAATGATGAATGTTACACAGTGTGTAAAGTGGCAACTTAAACCGGCCAATGACAGGTCATAAGCCCTGTAAATGCCTAGACTTCCATATTCCCATATTTAAGGTATTCTCCATCCCTGTTATAATTTGTTAAAAAAAAATATTTTTACGATAACATTTGTCGCGAGACTGTTAAAGTTTAGGTATTTCAACATTTTCATGATTGTATTAAAAAATATTTTATATGAGTAAGCAAATTAAAAAAATATATTTTTTTAGTATTTATTGCAAAGATAAAACCTAAACAAATTAGAGACAGTTTTTTTTTAAAAGTATTTTGAAGTGCCGCTGACACGATAGCTACTCCTGCTTGATCAGAAACGCCATACTGATTTAATATTTTTCAAGTGTGAGGTCTTTGAGAATTTAGGATGGGATATCAGCAATATTCAACTGTATAGGATAGTCAAAAGTCTCGCTTTTACGCTGGTTCCATTTGCTCGTATTTTTTCTCTTATCATTTACATTTGTTACATTTTACATACATAATTAAAATTATTGTCTTATGTGTTAACAATTTATTTGGTGTGTGCACGAGTGTCATACACTAATTAATAAAGAAATGGTCAATATTACTTTACATTCTATTTTTTTACCCAGTAAAATATATAAATAAAATGATTTTGTACTTGTTTATGGGATTGATGCTTGTTGTTAAGTATTATCTAACTTCTTAACAAATTATTTACTCGGAGCAAAAATGTCTTCCTTATGTCGTAATTCGGTTCAAATGCCAAAACACGTACCAGATTACGTTTTAACAAGTTTTCTACGTTTTAACAAGTTTTCTGCTTTCTGCACATTTGGTGGCATATCACAACCAGGCCCGAAAATATGGCAAATCATGTATTTTTTTAATATCGCTATAGTGCAAAACTAGTTCAAGTTTATCGACTCACACAATTCACACCATATAATAGTAATTTATTTATCGGGAACAGCGATCGCGCATGCTATTCTGACGGCCGCTCGCTCAGTTTGATGCAGTTTTAAGAACTGATTTCAGAGGATGAGGGGAAAGGATTGATTATCAAATTAAGTATCCGAAATCATCTTAACAAAACATGGCTTTTTTTAATAAAAATCTAAAATTCAACCCACTTGCGGCAAACCTTACCCTTAAAAAATATGTTTTATTTTATATTTTCCTTATTCTTCATACTATAAAACATTTTTTGCGCATAGGGCCGTTTTGATCATTTCAATTTCTCCATACAAGATCGATATAACCCAAATGGACACATTCTAATTAATTATACTAAATCTTAAAATTTGATCAAAAACAAAAATTACCAAAACAAAAAAATTAAAACTCTACTATGAAGAGAGGAGAGGAGATGAGAAGGAAAGAATACGGAAAAAGAAACAACTCATATATTTAGAGAGTGACATTTAAATCTTGTTCTAAAAGTAAATAAAGAAGATGGCGTCTCTAACATAAGTGGGTAGATTATTCCACAATCAAACAGCTACGATTGTGAAAGAGAAAGCAAGAAAATTAGAGCGGTGAAAGGGTATTGAAAGCGTTCTCTCGTTACTAGAAAGAAGAGATTGTCCATTTTGTGATAGAGGTTGGAAGAATATAATCAAGTGGATTATTGTATTTTTTCCGTCGTTCTCATTTTATTTTTTCCTTTTAAACCATAATTATTAATGGTTTACTAAACCATTGTGAATAGCGACAATTTGATTTATTATTTTTAAATGGGGCGTGTTTTTTTTTTATTTTTCATAAAATGTTATAGAAAAAAAAACATAATATATGTCATATGTTTTCCGAACTTAATATTCTAGTCTTCAGATGATAGATAGGTTTTGACGGCGGAGTTCGTAATTACATTTTACAAATTGTATTTTAAAGTTTCGCAATTTCCATTTAATAATTGAGTATTCACAATTTCAAATAAAATTTCGATTACAGAATAAAACCGATCATTTTTTTCAAGACCGTTGGCGGGAAAAACTTTTTTTTTTATTATTTTATTTATATATCATACAACACAAAGTATTTTACAAGTATAATACGTCGAATTACATTTCCAGGAGTTACAACAACTCGATTCGGGACATAAATAATATTAACATTTAGAAAATAACACATATTGAGAACAACAAAGAAACAAATAAGTTTAACACCTTTATAACTTAATATAGCTCAACAATATATACGCCTCAAACTTTTTCTTACACAAGCAAAATAAATATATTGAAAAAAAACGCTTTTAATAAAAAAAAAAGTAGTGAATCTACTAAGGGGGATAATGTCATTAACATCACATTCCATGCAGATGATGCTGCCATAGTGATGATGAGAACATATCCATCTCAGTTAGTAAACATCTGGATGCCTAAGAAATGTTGTAAAGTACAATGAACACATAAATTGGAAACATAATTCGGATATACAAAACGTATGTCAGACCAAAATTTTAAATTAAAAATAAAATTAATTATCAGAAAAAACAAAATGCAGTATTCGACCATTGTGATTTATTTACACGTATAAAATTATAAACCAATAGTAAATATGTACAATTATACATCTACTAAAGATAAGTGGAACAAACGAAGCAGTGTTTGTAGTATATCAGAATACAGGAAACCCCCGTTGATCGCGACCCCTGCGAGTAAGCATTAGTTATAACGCGATATTTTTCGCAATATAGTGACGTTCTAATACATTTTATTCTTAAAGGTGTGGCTCAGTGCTATGCAAGCTCAACCCGTGAAGATATATTGTGACGGAAATAACTAATTATAATTGAAATGATAGAAAATGGTGTTAAATTGCCCGAGTCTACAGTGCGATCAATTGATTTTATTTTTTTTTAAAGCGAGGAGAAATTGTTTTTAAAGCAAGCAGTGGTTGGTTTAATCGGTTTAAAGAACGATCAAACTTGCATTGACTTAAAATAAAATTCAACTCCGAAAGAGTATCCGAAAAATATCCGAAAGAGTATCGATAAAAATCGTTGATCGCGAAATTTCGCTTATCGCGGCCATGTCCAGAACGCATATCCCGCGATTAACGGGGGTTACCGTTTGAATTTATTTGAATAATAATAATAATAAAAATAATATTTGGCTGATTTATGTAGCGCTATTTTTGTAAAAAATCACCTCAAGGGCGCTTTACAATTGTATATCTAAACCTACATTCTAACTAAACTTAAGTGATACATTATATTTCCAGATTTAAAATTGAGGGTATGATAATTTAAAGAAGTGGGATTTTAGTTGGGATCTGAACTGACTGGTACTGTCGATGATTTGTAAGTTTGAAGGCAATTGGTTCCAGGCAGGGGGGCCGGCGGCGGCAAAAACACGATCTCTAAATCTGGTGTTTGGGGAGCGCCGGATTTCAACAAGTTTTCCTCTTCCTGAATCCTGCTCCGCTGACCTAAGAGTAGATTTTCTTTGACATGTATTTTCCCTAATACAAAGATCCGATAGGTATTTTGGAGCCATTTCATGAAGGGATTTGAATACTGTCCAGCACAGCTTGTATTTTATTCTCTCTGGGCTTTTTAACCAGTGCAAATTTCGAAGATGTGAGAATATTTTTTTACTCCCGTAATAAGCCTTGCTGCTGCATTGAAAACATATTGAAGTTTATTAGTTTGATATTTTGGGATATTTGCGTATATTCCATTACAGTAATCTAGACGCGAAACGACATAAGCATTTACAAGAGCTTTAGTTGCATCTCTATAGATGATCCTAGATCCTATGAATATTTCTCCGCACGGATTTGATCTGTCGGAGATGGAAGAAGAACCGGATCATCCTCAGGGGTAGGGATTTGAGTGAGAAGCTTCTCGATGGTTTTTCCAATATTTGAGTTGGTTGTAATTTAATTTTGTTTTTTATTTTTGCATATACTTTAAATGTTATTTTATTGCAAGTTCTCTTTTATATTTGATATGCCATGTATTTTTTAACGATGTTTTTGTAATTAAATTTGACTGTAAAAGTTTTATACAAATATTCGTTTAAATTTAACTCCGGACTTTGGTTTCACGGAGTTAGGACTCGTGCCTCAATTATTTTTTAAGTGAATATATCGTGAAAAAATAAATAAAATAATAATCAATAAATTATGACCAAACGCCATAACTACTGGATCTAGTGTTTGTTTTGAGCTTATACTTTTTACTAAATGTTGTAAATGTAAAAACAACTTGTCTCATCGTCAGGACACCAATCCAACAAACATGCAAAACCCACTAGTAAAATGTTTGACCACAAAGTTAATGCTTTAAATATTAATAATATAATACATTTTAAATAATAATGCGTCCTCAGTACAGGTTACCCCAGTAAGGTTACTTTGTTTTTATTATTAATCATTATTTACAATGGAAAAAATGAATAAATAAAATAAACTAGTAAATTTGCCCTAGTCAAATAAAATGCAAGACTAAAATACATACATTTGACGTGAAGGGTTTTATATCTGAGTTCCTTTTTATGAACTGCAATCAAGAACAATGGGAGTCCAGTAAGGCGTTAAAAGTTTGTCGAGATGTGGCCAAGACATAAAACCTTCGAATATGGCATCCTTTAGGGCGGTTTAAATTCCATCCAGCTGTTCTAGATCAGGGGTATCCAAGTTGAATGTACAAAGAAGTTTCGGCACATATTATTTTATTTAAAACTATCTGAACCCGGCCACGCTTCGCTGTGGTTTTGTCTGATATCAATTATTAAGGGGTGAAATAAAAATAGTCGAGCAACTGTACGTTTGCCGAAAAAACACATTGCATAATTAAAAATCTTAATTTGCGTTGTTGTGATTATGCTGTAGAATATAAGGAAAGAAAATTGTAACTTTGAGTAAAATTTATAAAAAATATTTTTATTTTATTGAAATAAACGGCACTTAGTGCCTTTTACATATACATAAGTTGCAAATTGTAAAACACATACATGTAAGTGAAATAAGTAAAATATAGTATTTAAAATAAATTAATACCAAACAGTTATTTAAAAATTAAGGAGTCAAAAAAAAAAAAAAGATACACGGTTTAAAAATAATATAACTAGTGATAAAAATATATGAAAAATTAAATATTTGGTGATAGAAATATTTTGAACCTGTAAAAAAAAAAGAGAAAAAAAACGTAAGAAGTAAGAAGTAAAGAAAAGTAAGAAAAAAAATAAAACAATTTTGAATAACATTAAACGAAGATTTTTATTTTTTAAATTACATGTAGTATTATTTAAATCTACTACTTAGGTAACTAAAATTAATATACATATAAATACATACTGTTAAAAAAAAATTGATAAGAAAAATATTTTCTACTTATAAATTTTGTAATAAAATCAAGAAAGGGAAAGAAAAAAAAAACATTAATATACAAATTTAAACAATTTTGAAGAATACTAATTGATCTAGAACTATTAGGAACTAGCTTCTCCTACCCATCAAATACAGGTGAAGGGCCGTCCTATATAAACTAAACTTTACATGCAATGAGTCACCAACGTCTTGGTACTTATTGCCTAAAGCGTGAAGTCTATTGATGACTGCATTTTTACCATATGAAGTTGAAGTATTGTTGCCACAGTATTGGTTGGTTTGCCAAGTTGCTTTTTTTGGTACATTGAAATTAATAAGTGATAAAATTGCAGGAGTATCAAACATAGAATGGCAGCTATATGGAAAAAGGACATTCAGTACTAGTTGACTATGACAAATTATGAATCAAATTAAAACGCAGAATGGTGAATTTTACACAGTGTGTAAAGTGGCCACTTAAACCAGCCAATGACAGGTTATAAGCCCTGTAGATGCCTAGACTTCCATATTACCTTCTCTTAAATGTTCTTCATCTCTGTTGTAATATGTTAACTTAAAACCCATAAAATGTTTCGTTTTCGCTAGAACTTCTGTAAAAAATGCACAAAGAAACAGTTTAATAGAAGATGTATAAAATATACAAAAGATGAAGACTAGGAGAAGAAGCAGGAAAGGGCAGAAAAGTTAGGAAAATAATTTTAAAAAAGCAGGAAAAAAATCATAAGCCCATAGGAAACCAATGAGTTTAGATTATCAAACCAACCAACAAGTCTTCCTATACAAATACAAAAAAAAAAAACAAAAATTAGTATACGTTGAGCTACTGGAAGTAGATCAGATCCAAATTAAAATGTGAAACATGGTAACATGATAAGTGCACGACCACATTAGTTTTGGAGCATTAAATAGTGATTCGTGTGCATAAAACCCACATTGTATTATATGCGCACTCTTACCTTGAACGAAAACATGGGAGTGCGTACTCTTACCTCGTATAGTAGGACAGAATATGGAACTTTTCTATTTATATATTTATATTTTTACACTTACGGTGTTGTTCACTTATTCACCACATATTATTTTGTTTCCGAAAATGTTGTATTTTTATGTGATTTTTTAAATATTTTTTATTTATTATTGTCGGCCTTGTGTAGTCAGCGCGTTTGCCTAGCATTCAAGATGTCTCGAGTTTGATTCCCAACAGGGTTAATATGAAATATTTATTTATAAGGGTG
Source organism: Micrasema longulum (assembly GCF_059751315.1). Classification (NCBI taxonomy): domain Eukaryota; kingdom Metazoa; phylum Arthropoda; class Insecta; order Trichoptera; family Brachycentridae; genus Micrasema; species Micrasema longulum. The sequence goes on from NW_028277406.1 coordinate 461,065, forward strand.
TTTTCACACTAGGGTATTTTATAGTCCCCGGACTGGTACTTGAAGTGTAAAACTGATAATCTTACCTTAATGTAACAAAAAAAAATTAAAATACGATGCGATTAGTGTTCCGACGCAATGCCCTATGCACCATTAGGTGCGGAAAGGGAAGAACGCTGATGATTATTATAATTGTTTATAGGTTTTTACATTACAAAGTTAATTAAAATAAAAAGTTTTTAAATGCGCACTCTTTGCTTGCTTTACCCCATGTTTACGAAATACGTTATTTGAAACTAAATACCTACAAAATAATATGACAACAGAGAGGAGAGGGTTTTGGACAAGGGAACGTAGAAATAAACAGGGGTTATAACTTGTCATTGGTTGATTTAAGTAGCCACTTTACACACTGTGCAACATTCATAATTATGTCTATGCTTGAAGATCTATATTCCATAAATTCTTCCATCTACATTGAAAGCTTACCCCCACTTACCCGGATCCATTTTGAACGTCTGGTAGCCTCTTTTCTGATTCGCAAATTGCAAAATCATTTTCTATTTTTTCTAAAACTCTGTGAAAACATAACTTTAAAACTTTTTTTTACTGTTCTTTAGAATTTACATTTATTACTTTAAATGCTCCTATCGCCGTCGCTTTAATCTAATTTTCCCGATTCTGATGGCGATGGGGTATGTTAGTTCATTGGTTTGTTAGTTGACCGGAAGAAACAAGTCCGATCGGGAGAATTGAAACCGTCACAATCATTCCATTGATACAGCATTGACAATGCCAGTTTTATTGCGTGTTTGAATGTGTGTGGCTAGTGTTCCAAAAATAAATTCAAAATTAAACATTTGTTTTTTTTAAATGTTTTTTTTTTTAAATATTAAAAAAAAAAGAAATATTAGCGTTCTGATAATTTGGTGGCCATTTTCAACGAGGGGTAAATAACTCACTATTAGAAAATGGAAATCAAGTTAGGGTAGAGAGGGGTTCGAAACTCGGACCTCTGATCCGCGAGTCCGCAGCACTAGCCACGGGACCACAACCCGATTTAATGAAATGAAAAATGTGTTGGATATGCAAATCTTTAAAACTCTAGTTGAAACCAAATAGAAATACGCAATAGAATTAATAAAATATTTAATTTTAGTACTGTTAAAAATCGTGTTTACCAACATTTTTAGCAAAACACATTTACAAAAATATTTTCTCGTAAAATGTTTTAACATTCACTGGTTATTTCTTGGAGATTGAATTAATTTGATATAAATAAATAAATAAGGTATTGTCAGTGTTAAAATAATAAATGAACTTTTACTAGTTGAAAGTGTATTTGACGAATAAAATTATACAAAATAAGTATTATTGTTCAAACACAAATGAACAAAGATGAGATTGTACAAAGACGTAACTGTTGAAAAAACAAATCGGTTGAGAAATAAGAAATCCATATAATGAACATCGTTCTTGCTTTTGTATTTATCTCGATCCACCGGATGGAGCATCGGGCGCCGCTGGCGCATCTGGAGCAGAAGGCCCTTCGGGAGCGGCGGGCGCATCTGGAGCAGAAGGTCCTTCGGGAGCAGCGGGCGCATCCGGAGCAGAAGGTCCTTCGGGAGCAGCGGGCGCATCCGGAGCAGAAGGTCCTTCGGGAGCGGCGGGCGCATCTGGAGCGGAAGGAGGAGCGGGTCCTTCCGGAGCGGCTGGTGCGTCCGGAGCGGAGGGCCCTTCTGGAGCGGCCGGTGCATCGGGAGCAGAGGGCCCTTCTGGAGCGGCTGGTGCATCTGGAGCGGAAGGAGGAGCGGGCCCTTCCGGGGCGCCCGGTGCGTCCGGAGCGGATGGAGGAGCGGGACCTTCAGGAGCAGATGGGCCTTCCGGGGCGGCGGGTGCGTCCGGGGCGGATGGGGGAGCGGGACCTTCCGGGGCGGCCGGCGCGTCCGGGGCGGACGGTCCTTCTGGGGCGGAGGGCGCGGCGGGTCCTTCCGGAGCGGCCGGCGCGTCGGGAGCGGACGGTCCTTCCGGGGCGGCGGGGGCTGCTGGAGCGGCCGGGGCGCCCGGAGCGGCCGGGGCCGCTGGTGCTGAAGGTGGATTTTGCGGAGACCTCGCCACTCGATAGGCCAGCACATGGTCTTTGAAAATGAAATAAATTAACTTTTTTGGAAATATTAACCGAACGAACAATTTATTGAAATTGATTGAGTTTACAATAAATAGGTACAATCTATGACATTTTTTTTACAAACATTACCATGAAGAGAAAAAAACCTCCTTATTGCAACGAAGAAAGGAAAAATTAAAATAGGGAATATGGGAGTCTAGGCATTTAAAACCACAGCGTAGGTATTTTGAATTATTTCTCCTACAGAGTAGGCAATGCTTTTCAATTTTTATACTTCTTCTTGGACCAGCTGGTGTTTTTAACAATATTTTTATCTTTCAAATTTTTGTACGCAACTACTGGATTCAACCCAATTGTGCGTTATTGATTTTAATATACTACAACAGAAATGAAGAACATTTTATAGAAATTTAACAGGTGAAAGAATTGAAAGAATACATCTGTTTGAAGGTAGGCAGAATGATGAATGTTGCACGGTGAGACCATGATCATTTCCCATCTGATAGATGGTTTTAATTTATGAAGGTAATGGAGCTAAACTGGCAGTGCGCAACAGAGTTTTAGTCCCAACACTAATGTGAGGAAGTGAAACATGGAACTGGCAGAGGAAGGATGATAACCGATTGAACGCGGTTGAAACGCGATCTCTTAGACAAATGTGTGGGAAATCAATGCATGACAGAACTCAGTTCGCATCTGCGAATGATAAAATCAGGCGAGAGTGTAAATCTTAGTCAAGTTTAACTGATAAGATTAAGAAAGCGTCTCTGAGATGGTTTGGTCACCTAGAACAAATGGACGACGAAAGAATGGCACAAAAAGTATATATGGCGAAAATGAACGAAAACGTGAGACGAGGATGACCAAAGAAGACATGGCACGATAAAAGAAAATAAAATTTTAAGTCTGATCATGTCAAAGCAGACAGAACCGAAGGACATGTATGACAAGATGTATGAATGTGGAAGAAGCTAAGATTATATGCCAGCATATACGTGTATGGCGGTCCATTTTCTCTGCCTACCCCTACGGGGAAATGGCGTGATGGTAGTAGTAGTAGTAGGTAATAGACATGAGTCTTTTTTTGAAGGTTGTAATTTAAGAGTATGTGAATGTTATTTCACAATTATTTTACTTTGAAGGCTAAGAAAAATGAATTTAGTATGGGTTACCTTAGGTTACCACTCAGGGACTTTAGGAAGTTTTTTCACATAGTATGTTAAAGGTGTGACGATTGATATGTGATGTTATTTTATTGATTTTTTATTTAAACTAGTGCGTTATTAAATATAATATATCCTCATACCAGCACTTTTGCTGATTGGGAATATTTCGTACAAATAAAATATGTAATAAAATGTAATATGTTTAGTTTAAATACCTTGTATTTTGTCATAAATAAAAGGTTAAAAGAGTCAATAATACAATTCTGGTCGTGCAGGTACAAAAAATATTCCTGCGATTTGAATTATTTAATACTGAAAACACGTACGACTTTCACTCAGATAAATTTCTCTTTAGTGTCCCCAAGAGCATTCAATGTCCTGAGTGAATATATTAAGTTCTCCAAAACGAAAGCCATTTTTAGGAAAAGTGTACAAGTTTGGATTTTGTCGAGGGAAGAGACCGCTGCGAGATATTTCATATATTTAAATACTACTCGTATTAAGCGTCTTGTCCAGATGTTAATTAAAATTTACGTTAATATAATCATTTTAATATTTAATATTCTTTAATAATATGCATGCTTCCACTTTCCATTATGTTGCATCACAACTCAACGCAGGGCGCTTGGCCTTATGGAGTTAGGAATATGTTTTTTTTGCAATATATATCTTTATAAATGATGTAATAACTTATATTTGCATATAAGTTACTAATTTAAAATACTTGAAACACTTCCACTTGTTTTTTTCGACTAATAAGGGCTTTTACCCTCTAATGGGCATCTTCAGACTGGAGATATTTTCCATTAGAGTTTCAGACCAGTCTTAAGATGCCTATTAGAGAGTGAAAACGCTAATTGGTCAAAAAAATAAGTGAAAGTAAACTAAATATTTTTAATTAGTAACTTATAGGTAAGTATATGTTTTTACATCATTACAACAAAATTTCATCAGAATTTGTCAATAAATAATTTTAATCGAATAATGTATGTCTGTAGAAATATTAAAAAAAATACATTACAAAATTAATTACATGACGTCTATATTCCCTTTAGTAAATTGTTCTTCATCTCTATTTTAATATATTTATAGACATCAAAAATCTTACCAAAGATTATTTACTATCATTAATTATTCTCTCAGAATGAAAGTAAAATAGCGATGTAAAGCATTCATTGAACGAATAGTATAATAATATTACTATAACGCTCTGTTGAACTATTATTGGTTTTTTTTTTAGTATTTATATATTCAGTGTCAATAAAAACCAACATAACCCTATACTCCGCAATAAACTTGCCAGAACATATGGATGGAGCATATTGATGTTAGGTTGTGAGACATGATGCCCTACCGAAAGAGATAAAAAAATACTAGAGGTCTTTGAGGTGTGGTGCTACAGAAGAATTTTAGAAATTCCCTGGAGAGACCACATCTCTAATGACGAAGTTCTCAGTAGAATCAAAGAAGGGAGACACCTTGTCAAAACCATCTCAGAAAGGTGAACCCAATTGGTCGGTCACATTATGCGCCATAAGGGTCTCATGCATGACATAATAGAGGGAAGAGCTAGGGGAGAAATCCTAAAGGGCGCGAGTATTTAGAACAAGTGTGCGAGGATTTAAAATTGAGATGAAGAGGGCTACAGAGCAAAGAGCCCAGTAAAAGGCGAGATGCGGGACTTTGTTGCAAACCAATCCCCAGGATTGAAACTGCGAAGAACACTAAAAATCAACATCAGATTCTATGCAGATGACGCCACACTTGAAGCAAAATCTGAGAATGATCTACCACGATTGCTGCACATGTTTAACCAGAGTTCAAAATTATATAATATGACAATTTCTATCAACAAAACAACAAGTATGACAATAAAAAAATACCAGATAAAGTGCAGATTGATGATTGAGAATAAACCCATCGAGCAGGTGTCAAGATTCAGATACTTTGGACTGAAAGTCTTTAATTAAAAAGATTTCTACAATGAAGTCGCGGCTATATAAAGATGTTTACAATACTTCGTCTAAAAAAATAATCATATGCCTGTAGAAAGACAAAGTGGGCATCTATAAATCTTGTATCTGGACGATAATGACATCCAAAATTGAATCAAGAGCCGACACAAGAAAAACAAAAGCACCTCTTATAACTGTAGAAATGAAGACATTGCGCACTATTCAAGACGCTGAGGGACAGGATTAAAAATTGTCAAACGTGAACCTTGCAACATGTAATGCATCGTGAGGTGGGTCAGGAAAAGGCGACGATTCTGGAGTGACCACGTAGAGAGAATAGATACCAACAGACTTCCACACGTGGAAGAGCCAAGCTGGAAGACCTTCAAAGAGGTGGCGAGATAGTTGGAGTTTGGTATTCCAAGACAAGTCTTTTTACTGAACAGATCTCGGATCTACTACAAGATAAATATGATGACTGTGTTATTAAGAAATCATGTACAAAACGGTTCTTGTGTACATGTAATAATAAATTCAAATAAATCCTTGAGGTTTTTGTTGAAAATAATATTAATTTTGATAAGCTTCTTAAAGTTAAACTCAGTACTCGATTACAAGTTATAAGATACGTAAATAAATTTTCATTATGACTTGATTTACCTTGGTAGAAAATAGCTGTGAGGACTATTATTAAAATAACTAACTTAGCCATTTTAAGTTTGTAGTATTTATTTTCACTTATAATTTTAGTTACACCTGTAACTGCTTGACTCCGAATCGTGGATGATAATTAATAAAGTTCATGAAACACAAACCTTTTATACCAATATAAAGTATGCGATAAAGCGAAATAAGTGCTCATAATTGGCTAATGACGGCTATTACAAAATAAACTTTAACAATTTTATCTATAAGCATTTTTTCAAAATGTGAGCACGCGCACGACATTAGCAGACATTAAAATAAACGCATAGTATCATTATCACCATTCCCTTTCTGCACCAAATGGCGCATAGGGCGCTGCATTCGTACACCAAAGCAGCGTAACTTGATTAATTTTGTTATATGAAAGAAAGATGATCATCTTCTTACGGTCTTACGGTTCAGGTACCCATCCAGGGGCTATGAAATATTCTAGTTTTAAAACACCGTTTTAAATCAATACTTCGCTGAAAATAATGTTTTTTTCAAATTTACGTATTACATCAGAGATGTATAACATTTAAAGGAATGGAATATAGAAGTCCAGGCATCTAAAAGACTTATGATCTGTCATTGTTTGGTCTAAGTAGCTATTTTACACGCTGTGTAACATTCACAATTTTGCCTATATTTAAACATCAAGATTCCTTCAATTTTTTCATCAGTTAATGTTTGTGAAGTTAAGGAGTTGGAGAGTTAAAGAGTTTTATTCCCCTCTCTAAAATGTTCTCTATCTCTGTTTCAATATGTTAATATTTACCGATTCCTATAGGGTTTTTAATTAATCCAGTTTATTTCTAAAAAAAAATTGACATAATCAAAACATCGGTTTTCTAAATTTGTTGCAAAAACATTTCTGAGAAGATAGGGTATTTAAAGGGTTTTTTTTAGTTTAAGTGGCCATTTGACACACTGTGTATCATTTAACATTCTGCTTAAATTTGAACATCCACATTCTCACAACTCTTCCATTTGTTGTCTTTTGTGGAGTTAAAAAGTGGAGTATTGGCACAGCACGATGAATCTTATCCACATGAAAAAGGTTTCAGCTATTTTACTTTATATATAAGACACAGAGTCAACCTTGGTCAGGACAACCAAACACCGAATTAGGAGGGATATACATTTATATATCCCTTCTGATCCCAACAGTTTAGATAAATTTTAAAAAAATAATTGCAGAAAATCCACTTTTAAAATATAAACCTTGTTTATTAAAAGTAAAGTAAATAATGAAGCAACTCCCATATAAAAAAATCAAAAAAATCAAACAACGGAATTGTCAAGACGAATATAGCTAAGTTGGACGGCTTAAAGCAAGTTAAAGTAAATTTTTAAAATTCAAGTCTTTGAGCCGTGTATTTTGCCAGTGATGACACATCGATTAGAAACCTTATCTGTAATACAGTATAGTTGCCAAAAATTGGAATCCACGCAGCGATCCATGGAAAGACTGATGCTCGGTGTATTTTTAAGAGATATTATAAAATAAAAAAGGAATCAGATGCTGAACCGGAGTCGTAGATATCATGAATCGTACAAAAAAAAAGCAGTGGGTGGGACACTTGGCTAGAAAAAAATATTATAGATATTAAAGTGGAAACCATGCATCAAAAGAGGTGTTGAAATGCCAAAAAAGATGTGTTAACGGCAATTGCCTTGATAGAAACTATAGCATGTATAAAAATAACGGGGGATAAAAGGAGTGAAAAAGTTTAGAAAAGGCCTATTTCCAGCATTGGAGTGAACAAGGCTTAAGAAGAAGAAGAATGGAAAACACGAATAGAATTAAGGAGAAAAAAAACATCTCAGTATTTGAAGAAAAATGAAATATGTCTTCAAATAATTAAATTTTAATTGAGGCACGAAACGAGTTCGCATGTAATTTGCATAATTGTAGTAAAATGGCATATTACTGATAACATCCATAATTTGCTGTTTTAATTTTAATTTTATCTAGTCGTTACTACAAATTATGTAGATATTACGTTTATTTTAGTACGATGTACCACTCTGTGCCAAGCCTTCGCAATGCTCCCTTTTCAGTGTCAAATGACATAACCTGGAGTCACGATGCAGAAGCGTTGGTAAAGATCTAAGGCACAGGACGTCGAGAACCTGATGAATTAACAGTTCATCAGGTTCTCGACGTCCTGGACGTCCACTGTTGACGGTTCGTCGGCAGTTCATGTCAAAACTACGCGACGCAAACCTGACTTGTAAAGTAGGCAAGCGTGGTTAAGCAGGAGGCATCCGCAGTACATGGCCAAGCAACTGTATCGCCTCCGCTTAGCGACAGTTTTTTACCGGAGTTTGCTGCGTCCATTCTCTTACTACTTGATTCCGCACAAAGTCAAACCACCACACATCCGAGATTATTCTGATACACTTATTCTCAAAACTCAGTATTTTGCTGTTCGAGAAGTGAAGCGCCACGATTCGCATTAATTTTGAAATGATCAGGTTAATAAAAATATCAAGTCTGATCATGTCATCAATGATCATTCCTTTTTTCAATCCACCCTCTTCCATTTCTATTCCCAATTCTTCATTCTCTCCTCACTCATATAGTGTCCATGCAGCTCGATTGTGAAATTATATCCTGTCTACCACCAAAAAAGTTTCAACGCCATAAAGTTTAACACTTAAGAACACATGTTTTTTTGATATTAGATAATTTTCAATAAAATATATTTTCCATTTGGAATTCCAAAAATGACAAAATATCGAGTACTCTGAGACGAATAAATAAAACATTTAATTCATAGATAGACACGTAACCTAATTAGATCGCTTAGCAACACACACATATTTATAAGTTTAATACAATGAAAAGAGACAGTAACCATCAGGCAATCATTTTCTAACCTCAAGTTACCTAAGATTAACCTAAGACAATGACTTGAGGGAGTTTTTTCACACGGTATGTTAAAGATTAAATTATGCCTAAAAAACAATTTATTTTATTTTATTTAAATTATTTATTGACTATTCTTGGCGGATTATCATTGTTATGTCCTTCATTATTCTCCTTTGTTAGACTCTGTACATTGTAATTAAACAATATATATTTTCTAAGAATACAATTCTTTCTCACAGTACACATCCAACACATGTTTCAATAATTGTTCCCACTCTGTTTTATTGAAATATTACGTATTGTATCTCTTTCAACTTATTTTTAAATGTACTTACACTCAAAATAATATATAATTTATATAAAATATCTTTACAATATGTAATATTCATCAGTTTGAAGATGTTTATTAGAGGGTAAAAGCGCTAATTGGTCGAACAAATAAATGGAAGTGTACCAAGTATTTAATGTTTTTAGTCCCTCCTCTTTTCCGTTCTTTTTATATTTTTAATTATTTATATACCAAAAACAACGTAGTTATAAATCAAACAAGCTGATGACGTCTATTTTCCTTTCTTAAAAATGTTCTTCATCTTTGTTGAAACAAATTAAATTTAACTGTAAAGTGTACAACCTGCAGATTTAACCAGTTGCCTTGGCTCAAATTTATGCTAAGTAGATTTATTCTCTCGAAGTTCCATGCAAATATATTAAGAGCGAATGCATAAATAAATATATTAAGCTAACAAACTTAGCAAAAGTAGCAAAGTGAAATGTTGGTAAAGAAACCAAATGAAATTATATTTATTACATTTATTACGTTTTACAAGACGAATAAGAAATGCAGAATGAGACTTATAAATTCAGCAACCACAATAGCTACCGATCATTACCAGTTGGATATACAAAGATTCTTCAATTGTCTAACATGGTATGCTAGCGTAAATAATATTGCTGCATTTAAAAAGAGCACAAGTGCTTGTATTTAATCTATAGGTATGCACTCACACTGTATTTTTACCGCTAACAACTCCGCATAAGGCACACCGAAACTGCTGGACATCGACACCATCGAAGCTCAACAGAATCTCCGTGTCCCGTGTCGGCTTCGGTTCCATTAGCTTTTTACTCTCTCTCTCTAAGACTTTAAAGTAACGGCATAATATCAATTCGCGTCACCATTAATTTTTCAGTTTTGTATTGATTGTAATCATTATTTGTATTATCTTGTATTCATCATATTCTCTATTAAATTTCAGAACAATGTAAGTGAATCTTTCATTCAATTTCACGCAACCTTACAAAAAAACCACGGTCAGCCAAACTAACCATTTCATTCCAACAAAAGAGTTCACTACAAATCAAATAGTAAATATAAATCGTAAATAGGTTTTGAAAATTACATATATATATATTCACACCGTCTTAAATATATATTTATATATACGCACGGACACATTTAACCCTATAATTTCCAATAGAGACGATCTGCTACACACTGATAATCACATGTTGTCACTCGGCTATCAGTTTATTATATTATGTACGTACTAGCATTTTAATTTATTTTAAAAAGTTGCCACCGGGGTAAAAGTTTTCCGTAAAACTTGAAACAAAAAGTCAGTTGCACGTATACCGTCAAAAGTGTGATTCAGCTAAAGTTCAAAGGGTGATTTCTTTGTTCAAAGTTTTAAAATTGTTTCCGCAACCTTCATTTTCAAATAATATTATAAAAAGATGTTCGTAAGAATCGTAATTTCTTAATTTCCTTACATTCTTGTATTTTTCAACCATTATCGACAGAATCAAGAAAGAGGTGCTGCGTTGAAACAGTGATATGGCGTTCTATTCTCTCTGCCTACCTCTACGGGAAAACGGCAAGATAGTTTGTTTGAAAAAAAACTTTTTTTAGCCTTTTTTCCAGTATTTGGATCAAAAAACATATAGATTTCCATCAAAATACATATGGATAGAATTAGTAATATTGTTTATTAAAAGTTAAGACTAGTCTGATGAAGAGTAAAGAAACGAAAGATTTTTTTTAAAATCATTAGAAATAAAAAAACAACATTGTCTTTATTAGCACCAATGCAGCAAAGTTAACCCTTATTTTATTGCCCGTTTTATTGACTACCGGAAATAGTCGCGAGCGGAGAGGGGTTGCGAGATGACGTCACAGCGCTGCCAGTGGGTAATTTTAGTGATCGAGTATACGATCTACGACTTGCGCAAACCTCTCCGAATACACTTGGAAACACCGCACTGGACTCAACTCACTAATTCCGACGCCGACGGTAATATCCTATGTTTCATAATTAAGTTACCATCGACCTAATCATTTGTACTGATGTTTCGATGAATTTTTTCTCTGTTTTTGATGTGTAATATTATTATATTATCTCTTTCTGAAATTAATTTATCAAATATTTTTATGTACCATATACTATATTATCTTAATATATAATTCTTCTGTACGTGTGATCACGTGCGTCACTGAACTCCTTCTAAACGGCTTCACCGATTTACTTGCGGTTTTCAGAGAAATATAGATCTTTGCGCTCTGCGTGTTTGTAGATATTAAAATCTTCAATCTTATATGTAAAGAAGAAGTAAGAGAAATAAATGTTTTATTCATCGATTTATCGATTTACCGATTCAAGGAAAATGCATTTACAAAGAAATGGAATGATGTTGTTTTTTTTGTGTCTAAATAAAGTTTGGTTTTAATGTCCATTAACAGCATTTGTTTTTGTGGATCTTAATCAGATCCTTTCCTTAAATTCCTTATAATTTCTACCCATTTATTTCTTTTTACTAGATTTCCGGTAATATTAAAATAATACGAAATTCGATACATTTTTTTAAATCGTTTTCCTGCATAAGTACACCCCACTGTTGGTGAAAAGACCGGAGATTGACGTTTGCAAAAAGAATGCCATATTTGAAAAAATATTTATTTAATGTTTCGGAATTCAACCAAAAACAAGTACCTCGGTACCTACTTAAATTCAATAATTGAGTTTGAATAATTTTTAGTTTTGGAATTTAATCACAAAAAAGTACCTTGGTACCTACTTATCAATGAAAAGTATTTTTCCTAGCTAATAGCAGGCTAGCCAACATTCGGGTAGGACAACGTCTGTCGGGTCTGCTAGTTATCTTATATATTCTTACTGCAAACTAATTTTTATTATATGTTTTTAAAATAAATGTCTTAAAACCATTTTTTTGCTTAAATTCTTGACAAGTTATTTACATTTTGCTTTTAAATTCTAACATTTTTCTTAGATCATTTTTTTTATTTATTTTTTACTATGCAAAGTTTCACCTTTTATTTTGCATTGCAGCATGTTTTGATTGTTTCTACATGTATCCAAAAAAAGTGTTATTTAGTTTTAAAATTACTACAGACTATGTTTGTACTTACCTGTATATTTTTTGTAAATGCCCCTTGGGCGTATTGTAAAATAAGGCAAAAATAAATAAATACGTAAAGCGTTATTTTCTTTTTTCTATTTCAACTTTCTTTCGGACTAACCGAACAAAAGAATATTCCCACAATAAGACGTACGTAATTTTGCATTCACGAAATACAGATCCAACGGTAGTATCAAGAATGCTCCCTATATTGTCTTTGCTGTCTCCTCTTGTTCTGTTTATTTGGACAAAAACATACAAAACTTATACGAGTATTTACACTTATATAAAATATTATAATAGAGTCATCTTCCAGGTGAGGTTAAACCAGAGTAATTTAACATGTCTTTTTCTGGTAATAAATACACAAATGTTCATTGTGTGTTCGTATTTTTTAATGGCCAAAAAGCGTTTTAAGGTAATTAGATTTTTATTTTTTTTTAAATTTTACAATGTTTGTATTTTTTTTTACATAATTATGTATAAAAAAAAAAGGCGTGTTGGGGTGTTCCGTGCCGAGGTAAACATTTTACAATAATTAAAACATGCCTAAAATTAGTTATTTAACAAAGTTAACATAATAATAAAATAAAAACGTAATTAATATTATTATCATCAACATAATAAGCAATATAAACTAAAATAATCATAAAAAACATAACCAATTTACATAGACATGTAGACAAAATTTCATAAACAGTACACAAATTTGTACCTTTTTGACTTGATCCACTCATCGATCCGTGCGCAACCCACCTCCTCTATCCATTTCTTAATAGCAATTTTCTATTGTGCGTACTTACTAATTGTCTTTATGGATAATGGAAGTAGATTGTACACTTTAACCGAGTAGTAGGCCAATCCTCTTTGACCGAAAGTTGTATTAATTTAAAATTGTTTTTGCAGCATCAGGGTGGAGTATTTAGTAAATATTGGATTTGTGGAAAGAAGGTAGAAAATAATGTTTGTGTTTTTGTTTTTATTAAGAAAAATATTTCTGCATTTTTCTTTCGTTAATATATAGACGGAACATCGATTTATTCAAAATGCGTAACCATCTATTTAATTCTAACTATTACAAGTTTAAGCTAATAAATTAGCTTAATAAATGTATTAGTTTAAATTACATTTGTATTTATATTCACTAACATATTATTGCTTTTTAGGCTGTGCCCGTGTTAAGCCATAATAATAAACAGCAAAATAACATTGTAAATTCAATTCAATTAAAAAAATTCGCGGTTTAGTGGGTTTCATTATTTTTTTTTAAATATTTTCTTTTCACGTGTATCTTCTTAAATTAAAAAAAAAATTAATCATAATTTCACATGAGGCAATATAAAAATATGTGACTTTTGGAAAATGCCTCTATTATTTGAGACTAATCCATTACTTTTTCTATCGTTTTCTCTAAAGCCATCTGATCATCACCCTTACCAAACATAAAATCTATTTTAATCTTGATTAATCTAGAGTAATAAAAACACGAAATGAATTTTATCCATTATAAACGTAATTCAAATAGAACTGGAAACAAATTATGAATATTTAACCCTGTTTTTATATCACAGAGGAGAATTAATTATTATGCAAATCAGAACTGGGGGAAAGAATAAGGAGAGAAAAAAACAAATTTTACTGAAGTTTAAGAAAAACCGTGAGCTTTTTACATGAACTTTTAAATAATTCCTTTCATTTTTATATTTCTTTGATCAAAAACGGCCATGACTTGAAATGAAACTAATGAAGCCTAGCTAATGGTGGAAAATTAAACGATGTCTTTATTTCATTCGCCATGTACGATCTAGATTTTTCTCGAAGAAAATGGAATTTGATTTATTGATGCTTCACGTACTAACGCGCTAATATCTATATATTTAAAAGGCAATGTTTGTTTGTGTACCCTTGATGGAATGCCTAACTACAGGACCAATTTACGTTTGGTCTTCAGCGAAATGTAGATCTTTACCACGAGCATGTTTGTAGCTATTAAAATCTTCAATTTATTAAGTAGAACAAAAAGTTAGACGTTTGACGAGAATGCATATTATCCATGGCTTTATCCCACTGAGTTCCTCCAGGGTATGCTTGGTTACAGCATTTTGAAGACTAGAAGGAATGTGTATTTAACTACGCACTTCTTTCGATTGTTGCGCGGTATTATTGACAACCCTGAAAGTATGTATTTGCTTTTATGTTCCGGACCGTAGACAGCGTCAGCATAGACTGTTTCACATTCCAATATACAGGACTAACCTGCCAATGGTTATGCCTGTTGGAAGAGCTATCTCTATGTTGAACAATATTACTTTGGACATTGAAATTTTTCACGTCTCTGAGGGAGTTGTTCGTTACAAGATTCTTTTACTTTTTTAACAAATTATTCTCTTTAACGATATTATTTTTGATTAAGTATTTTTTTTTATGTACCTAATTTTACATAATTATATTAATTATTTTCATATGCATGAATTAAGATTTTCCATTTTGTATTGTACATGTATATATGAATAAATAAAATTGAAATAAATAAAATTGAAAAAATAAAAAATTGAGAAGATGTTATTTTTAAGATAAAAAAAAGTTTGTTTTTGAATTAATGGGGTCTTATACCCGTATGCAGAGACAAAACTTAAGGTGAGGAAAGTACATTCTTAATTTAAATGCAGAGAATAACCCAATAAGAAATTACAACAAGTCTTGCAGCTACTGAGCGCATGGACGGTTGGAATTCTAGACCCCATTTACTAAATTCAAATATTTGAGAGTTTATAAAATGTATCTATTGAAGCTAGATTATTAATCATCTTGCAGCTTCAAAGTGCATGGACGAATGAAATTCTAGCAACTTAAAATTATCAATAAATTTACAAAAATAAACATTGATCATAAGATTATTTTTTTAAAGTCTTCATGCTAAAAAATGAAATTGATATATATGAGCTAGATTACATCATGTCTTGCAGCTACAGAGCGCATGGACGGTATGAAGCCTAGTTCCCATTTACATAATTTAAAAATTTAATTTTCGTGTATCTGATTATTTTTCAAAATCGTTTACAAATAAGAGCTGAATTACAACACAGCCTGCAGCTACATAGCGCAAAATATTTTACCGGCAACAAAAACCTTTAAAGCAAATCATTATAAAAAAACTTGTGTGGTGAGTGGCCTGACGAAGAGACGGGTGTGTCACGAAACCGGTAGACATAAAACGTCGGTAAGTGTTTAAATACTTATATTAACTAACAAATATCAAATTGTTTGGCCACATTTAAATATAAATTAAAAAAACACATCAGACCTATCCTATTCCGAACTCCATACAGTGGAAAATTGTGTATATTCTAGTATATAATGATCAGTTTTAAGGAATCTGTTCTATATGGTAAAAATAAAATGTAAATAAAATAAAATCTATAAACTTATATGGGTATTTTGTAGCGCTGTGAACGCTAGGATCACGTGGTATTAGTTATCATCGTGCCTGCAACGCCCCCAAGTGGTGACGAAGGGAAGTCGCGAAGATCGAAGAGTCACTCGGTAGACGCACTCACCGGTAGCAGGGTGAATATATGATGGTGCAATATCAAAGTTAAACTGTTGAAATATTTAAGATTTCAATTTTAATAAAATACTCAATTATGCCTCTAACAATATTTGAGGTGGGATGAACAGATTGAAATTATAACTGCAAAAATTAAGCGCTTGATACATTTTTTCATCCCAATTAGAAATATACTTAAAGTCCCGGACCTTAAACACCTATACCATGCACTGGCAAATTCTGTGTTGACTTACGGTCAAAATGGTTGGGGAGCTTGCGCAAAAACCCCCCATGAACCTGTAGCAATTGCACAGAAATCTTTAATTTCAATAATTAGAAAAAAAAACATTTCGTTACCCAAGTGACTTGCTCTTCAAAGAATTCAGAGTACTGAATATTATTCAACAGTATATATTGAGAACGGTAGTGGTTACACACATAAAGAGAGACATTTTCCCGAGCGTCAACCATAACCACAATACAAGATACTCTAATAGGGATCTGATACTAAGTGAAGGGGTCAACACTGTTCTGCCATCGAGACAACACTTTTGCGTAGGCAAAAAAGTCTATAACCTTTTGCCAGAACCATGGAAAGACGAGAGTGTTGTCAAGCTGCGGAAGGTGTTGACCTCGCTCTTTCAAGACATTGGTCGTAGAGAGTCAGAAAAGACAATGCATGCCACGGATTGGAGATTCTTACAGGATGTCGAAAATAAAGTATAATTTTAAAATATATAAATACAGATGGCAACCATGAAGTTTAGCATTATAAATAAATTGTCTATGTTTTTTTAATGTATGTATGTGTATGCGCATGGGTGTTTGTACGTGTGTGTATGTACATGTGTATATAAATGTGTGTATATAAATACATATATGTGTATATATGTGTATGTGTGAATGTATATGTATCAAAATGTGTATACGAGTAAGTTTATATTCGGCGGCCTCCGTGGTGCAGTGGCGGCCTCCGTGGTGTAGTGGTCAAGACGCTTGACTCACAGACGGAAGGTTCCGGGTTCGATTCCCGATGAGAACACAAAAAATAAATGTGATTCTTCTCAAGCCTGGGTGTTCTGTGATGTAATTCACCACTGTAATTAGGCCTCCTGGCCTGTTGTGGTGCAAAAAATAAAATAAAATAAAAAATATTTTTTTAGTCTGTGCTCTCTATTAATTTGTTAACTATGATCATCTATTCTAATGTAATTGTTTAGCTAAGAACAGGGTATGTACCCTTGTTAGCTGGGCAAAGTGAACTTCAAATTGTATTTTTGATAAAAGGTGTAAATAAATAAAAAATAAAATAAAATAAATATAAAAATTAATGTAAAACGAACTCCCTCTCTAAGCACGAGTTTTTCACTTTATTAGAGAGATAGAAACATTATGATTAACCATGTTTATACAAAACATTTATAACTTTATGTATTTTGTCAAAAAATATTTTTCAATAAAAATAAAAAAAAAACAAAGTTAAGACATTGAACATAAAAAATATTTTACTAATATTTATTGAAGTGATGAATTTATGGAACTCCCAAAATCCAAATCAATACGCTAAATGAAGCAAAAAATATTTTCCATTATACATTTATGGCGACCAAAAATTCTCTTTACCATTATGGGCTGTCTCATAGATTGGGATCTATTCTCCAGCCGATCCGATGCCAAGACGGATCATAAAATATATTAATAAAAAGGCGCATTAGTTTTATGGGGATACTTGAAGGGATTTATAGAAAAAAATATAAAAGTGAGAATCGCCAGTATTATGAATAAATATCAACTGATCCCGGATAGTTATAAAGCGTTTTTATTATTTTTTAAATATTTGCTTATGGCGGCGATAAAAAAAAATAGAACCTTTCTAACCACACACAAAGGGTTTTTTTTTTGCATTTAAGTATGTCGTATCGTCATAACTTTATGCTCATTGGACATTATTTGCAAATCTTTATATATAATTCCTTTGTACGTGTGATGTCACTGAACTTCTCCTAAACGGCTCAACCGATTTACGTGCGGTTTTCAGAGAAATATAGATCTTTGCGCTGTGCGTGTTTGTAGGTGTTAAAATCTTCAGTTTAATATATAAAAAAGAAGTAAGGAGGATAAATGTTTTATTCATCGATCTACCAGGGTTGCATTTGAGGAGAATACATATACAAAAAAAATTGGAAGGATGTTGTTTTTCAGTGTGTATTTTTTTATTGTATTATTGAATCAATACAAACAGCTTACATTTTTTGTGGATATAAATCAGATTCTTTTCTTCATTTCCTTACAATTTCAACCTATCTATTTATTTTTATTGGATTTTTGGTAATGCTTAAATAACATTAAATTCAATAAATAAAAAAAATCGTGTTCTTACACAAGTTCACCCCTCTGTTGATGAGAAGACCGGAGTTTGACGTTTGCAAAAATAATGCTATATTCGAAAAAATATTTATTTTATGTTTTGGAAGTACCTAGGTACCTACTTAAATTCAATATTTGAATATTTTCAATTTTTAGTTTTGGCATTTAATTACAAACAAGTACCTAGGTACCAAATTATCAGTGAAAAGTCTAGTGCATGTGTATGTTTGCAAAATAGTAATTATTCATATTTTAAAGTAGAGCAATCTCTCACTCTGTCTCCATCGGAGGAACGTGGAACGGATTTATATTCTTTAAAATGGCTGAGTACTCGATAAAACTTCTTATCTGTCTGAATAAATGGGTCAGTGTGAACCCATCTATTGGTCCCATGCAGGCATCTGTACGTCTGTGACGAGTCCAGGAATTAGCGATCAGCCTGTTAGCCACATGTCCGGCAATAACTATTATACCTACAATCTACAAAAGCTACCCTTCGGATTTCTTTTTTTATTTCGTTTACCATAATGTTGAAACAATGCTTTGTTTAGAAAAAAGAAATTTGTTTACTTTTCACGAATCACAAACACTCGACAAATTAATACTTTTTATTTAATCAGCGTTCACTTTGTAACACTTCATTAAAAATTATTATAAAAATGATACTTTGTAATCAGTGCTACACAATTTTATTCGTTTACAAGAACCCTACTACAGTTTTGGGAGAACACTCTTCCCATCGATTTGAATATAACAACCAGAATTATCTTTTCTTTTCAAAAAAAAAAATACAATTCTATTTAAAATATTTAAAAAATATAGTATTTCAATTTATTTTTTTTAAACATATTACCGAAGGCATAATTTAAAGTAAAAATAAAGAAAAATGAACAAAAATGTATGTGATTTAAAATGCTTGTATTTCTTTTTAAAATCAAAAAACTAAAATTTGGCTTCTGCCACTTTCAGGTTCAATTTATTATCTTTAAATTATTTCAAACATTTTTAGTTCAATACTTAGTCTTTATTGAGATCCCAGATACCCAAGTTTAGTCTTAATTTGAAATGGCGCAATCTGCCGGTCTAAAAGTAATTATATTTTAGTTTCATAAAACTTTTAAATATATTTTTTAACAGAAATACATTTAAAAAGTATTGTTTTTATCAAATTTAATAGTGTAAAGTTCAATTTCAAAATGATTTTCAATAAAGGGTCACTACCCAATAGATTAAACATGAACTGAAGGCAGGGTGTTTGTTAGAAATTGGATCATTGGATGAATTGTCAATGACAGTATATGTGTACGTTGGGTACGTCTCGAAACCGGTAGCCTTAAAAATTTGGTAAGTGATTATTTACTAATATTTACTAACATTAGTTAAAACGCTTGACCACAAAGTTAATGCTTTAAACATAAATAATGCAACATAATTTCTTTAAATTTAAATTGGTTGAATCTATTTTTTATTTTAATCCTTAATGCATTTTCTTCTGAGAGATACCTTTTGAGATCAGGGTGCGCTTTGAAACATCAGTGTTCACATCAAGTTAGCTGTGGTTAGTTTCAATTACATTGTACATCCGTCCGTATACTATTTTTCTGTCTCCTATCCGCTCGGTACGTCCGGTAAGCTGGCGGAAAACTCCGGAAAAAGCCGAATGAGCCGCTCTAGGACAAGGTAATGTTTGAGCTCAAATGGTTTATTGTAAAGCAATGATTAATCGATGGACCGCTGGCCCCTTTCTGAGAATTGAAAACCAATTTATTTTTACTTTGTGTTCGAAATATTATAAACTCGCAAATAATTAAATTACTAACAATATTTTGAGTCGATGTATATTTTTATAGACGTGAACTAGAGTTATAAGTATTAATATATTACAACAGAGATAAAGAACATTTTATGGGAGGGAATATAGAAGTCTAGGCAATTTCAGGGCTAATGAGCTGTAATGGTGGAAAAATTTAAGGAATATGGACGTTAAAACATTTTGCATAATTTAGGGCACAAAAAGGGACAAAAAAAGGCACAAAAAAGGCTACTTAAATAAGCAAATGATGTGTCATAAGCCCTGTACATGCCTTGACTTCTATATTCCTTTCCATAAAACGTTTATCACCTTTGTTGTAAAATGTAAATACTGATTGAAAAAGTAAACAGGGAAATATAATAATACTGATAAAAATGTATCAAATGGAATTAGAATAATTAATTGCGTTTTCAAAATCGATATGGATATTGTGGAGAAATGGTTTCATATATAACTATAAAAAAAAAATACAAAAAATATGTCACAAGAAAAACGCAACATGTTTGGCATTGATAGTTGTGACGTCAAGATTCGTTTTATAAAAATTTGAATGGTTTGGAACAAAGTTGATAATGAACATGATTCACGACGTATTAGGAGCGTAGCCAATGCAATTACCGTTTTTGCGGGAATTTTAAATTACAAATTTAAAAATAATTTTTATGCTACTTATAAGTAGTAAGTCGAGATTGAAATGTCACTATCTAAATATTTAAATTGTTCCTTTATCCTTCTTCTTTCCTTCCCATCCCCTCTCCTCTCTTCATAGTAAAGTGTTATTTTTTTTTATACATATAATTATTTTTGTTAATCTTTGCTTTTAATTTTTGTGTAAAATTGTAAGATTCAATATGTCCATGTATTTATAATTTTCTCAAACTGAACGGTTTGGGTAGGTAGGAAGAAATTGCCTTAAGGCAATATGCCCGCCCTTATATGTATATTTATTGTATATGTATATAAAGTGTCAATAAATAAGTAGCAAAAATTTATTTTTTAACTGGACAGTATTTATTTCATAGACTCTTATTACTTAAAAATATTTCAAATATATATTTTTATTTTAAAAGCGGTATTTCCCTATTGTATAATATATGTTTTTATTTACATACGTTTATTACACATATTTTTATTATCGTGCGTCAGCGTAGAGTATTCAGAAAGACATCTAAGGTTTAGCCCTAATCTTCAAGTGTTTCTCTTCAAATGAGATTTTTTATATTTTTCATATGGGAGTTGCTTTATTATTTACCTTGCTTATAATATACAAGGTTTATATTTCAAAAAGTGGATTTTTCTGCAATTAATTTTTTAAAAATTTATCTTTATTATTGGGATCAGGAGGGATATATTAATGTGGGCTAATCAGGAACTTCTCAGCACTTGCTCACGTGGAGAGGAAACCACTTAAAACTCTTCAGGAGAAGCCGGCCTGTTGGCAGCAGTCAACAGGCCTGCCGTTCCACTAGAGGAGTGTTCGGCATTTTGTTCCCTACTTTGGTTTATTTTACCAATTTCCTGCGCTATATTTATCATGTATGATACTACCTCAAATGAGATTAGAGTATAGTCTCTGTCTTTAAGTACAGGATATTTTTTTCAGGAAAGCTGGTAAGAGATACATTGATTTCAGATAGAATACCTTACACCTTCTTAAAATGTGGTTTGCCGTATGTGTAAAAAGTAAATAATCAAAATATAAATAAACAAACACAACCAAAAATTGTTAAATCACTTATATAATCTAGTTTCAAAAAATCATTGTCATTTTAAACTTTTACTAGCTAGACCGACAGACGTTGTCCAGCCCGAATGTTGGCTTGCCTGCTATTAGGTGGTTCTGCAAACGTTTTTTAGATATTAGAATTTTCCACCGGGTCCAATTTTGAACTCATGCCCAACCCGAATTCGGTTATTTTTTAACCGCCAGCCGGGTTTGGTGTGACCTTGACATTTTATTCGAAACCAAAATAAATAAACAGAAAAACGACTGATTGTGTCTTGAAAGCGTCCAAAAACTGTTCGGATAAATGGAAAAAGCTTATTCATTGATAAGCGGGTACCTAGGTATATATTTATGATTTAATTCTAAAACTAAAAATTATTAATATTCAAATATTGAGTTTAACTAGGTTCTTAGGTACTGATTAATGGTTGAATTTTGAAACATAAAATAATTAATTTACAAGAATACAATTATTTTTACAAATGTCGAACTCCGCTTTTCTACCATAAGGGGTCTACTTTAGGTAGGAATGCGATTTTTAAATAAATTAATGTCAGTTAATATTATTTTATCATTAATGAAAATCTACTTAAAATAAATAAATGGGTAGAAATTATAATGAGCGTAAGGTAAGAATTTTATTGGGATAGATAAAAAGCGAATGCTGTTTGTAAAAATTCAAAAACAAACTTTTTTACGCACAAAAAACAGCATCCTTCCATTTTTTTGTGAATGCATTCTTGTCAAATGCAACTCTGGTAAATCGATAAATGAAATATTTATATGCTCCTAACTTTTTTTTAACATTATTCGATTGAAGATTTTAATATCTACGAAAACGCGCAGCGCAAAGATTTACATTTCGCTGCCGTTTAGGACTTATTAGGAGTTCAGTGACATCACACTTGCAGAAGTATTTTATATATAAAGATAATTAATATTTTGAAGGATAATCTAGTATTTTTTTATTAACATATTACAACAGGGATGAAGAACATTTAAAAGAAGGTAATAATGGCTGTTTTTAAAAAAAAAAATATTATTTATTTATTTAGTTCTATGATAAACAAACTCTAATATATATTTTCAACACATTATTTACATCTTTATTATTTATCACTATTATACACTATTATACATTGTATTAAGTGGCCACTTTACACACTGTGTAACATTCGCCATTCTGCCCATATTTGAACATCTATATTCCTTCAATTCTTTCATCTGTTGATGTTTGTGAAGTTAAAGAGCTGAAACCTTTATTTATGCGGGTGAAATTCGAGAGAGTTGGTGAAATAATTCCATTAGATGAATTTCACCTCTTTTCAGCTCTTTAACTTCACAAACATTAACAGAAGAAAGAATTGAAAGAATATAAATGTTCAAATATGGGCAGAATGGTGAAGTCACACAGTGTGTAAAGTGGCCACTTAAACCAGCCATTGACAGGTCATAAACCCTGTAGATGCCTAGATTTCTATATTACCTTCTCTCAAATGTTCTTCATCTCTGTTGTAATATGTTAATATAAACATCTCCCCAGGGAGTTGAATCCAGTCCTTGTCTACGAAAATTTTGGCAAACTCAAAATATAGTCTTTTTTGCACTATTGCGTGGGGGTGGGCGTAAATTAATGAAGAATATGGTAAAATGTTGACGATATTGACAAGCATCGAAAATTCTCTACGTCGCGCTGAGATAGGGGTCTGGGAAACCTACGTAAATGGGTTGAACCCGTTGGATTTATCCCCTCAATATATTTCTATTCTGCTGACTGTGTATAAAGAGAACGGCTACAGAACAACAGTCCCCTATCAGCCGGACAAGGATATTAATTACTTACTTTGGCAATACACGATATACGCCAAATAAATCCAGGGAATCGAAAAACGTGATCGGAATATGAAGGCAAATTTCAATCAAAAAACCTCGTTTCAGTTTATTTCTTTTTTCAATATCATTCCATCATCATCATCCCATGTCCCCTCCATAGTTGGAGCATATGGTATCCACAAAGAGCCCCAAGTCAGGATCTCGTTCCAAAGTTCTGACGTAAGCTGCCGACGAACAGTCAGCAGTGGACGTCCTGGACGTCGAGAACCTTATGCCTAGTAAAGTAGGCAAGCGCGGTTAAAGCTCTCAGGAGGCATCCGAAGTGTATGGCCCTGCCAACCGTATCGCCTTCGCTCCAATAATTCTCATTCCATTCCATTCTCATTCCACATCAATAGTTTTAAGCAATAGCCGGCTTTTACAGAGTAACACAAATATGCCGTTCTGGGAACCCTGTCATACAAATTCACACTTTAAATGATTTTCCACAAAATAATCTAATTAAATACATCACAGTACAAATGGATGAGATTTTACTCTTAAAGGACTGTGGTAAATAATCCCTTTGCGCGCGGTGTTGTAACATCGTGTTACTACTAGTAAAAGATGGAATATTCTAAAGTTTAAACATTTGAAAAAAAAAAACATAAAGACATACTTTTTAATAAATCATTGTTCATAATTTATGCAAAAAAACATAAAATTTAGCCATGTTATTGCAAAATAAATTAAAAATCACAAATATGCCGCTCATATTACGCGCGTGCGTCCCCCATAACTGTCATTAACCGGCTGAAGACTGAATCTGTTTTAAACAACACCCACCACAGAATAGCGTCTCTGTCTTCCATGTTATGATTTTTATCTTCGTGCTCTCTCTTGTATAAGGTATCTGAATAGATGTGTTGCTAAATTAGCGGACTCATTCTTCGCGTAGCATGGATAAATATTTTTCGTATTAACATTTAGCATAGTTATACAAATTATACTTTGCAAATCGGGTGTTAAAATGTCCATTTTAAGATTACAGAAAATACGAATTCATTATTCAAAAAAATAAGAGAGATATATCAAATCTTGTATCCGATGTCGACTAATGTGACATCACAGCCACACAAGAGTTAAAACAGGGAATTTTATTTCATTTATTTAGAACACAAACAGATGTTCAGGTTAAATGTTTACATTAATGTTCGTAAATATTAGTATTTAACTACTTACTAACTTTTTATGGTTACCGGTTTCGAAATGTACCCGTCTCTTCGTCAACACACACACTACACCAGAATGCAAATATTAAAATATATTTTCACCTTTACTGTCACCGTATACATAGTATTTAAGAAAAAATAAATAAATTACAAGCAGAGTTAAGAGAGATGCAATCACCACCATGTCTCAACACGCACTAAAATTAGGTTTATGATTTTTAGTAATATGTCACAGAATGTATGAGGGTGAGGGTTTGGAAGGGTAGGGGCTAAGAGATTAAACGTTACACAATTCGTTGGTTTTTAAATCAAATGTGGGCTATATTGAAAAGATATTTGATTATTTTACTTATATCTGTTGATTTTTGTGAAGCTTAAGAGCCGACCTTCATTGTTGTGGCCAAGATTTATTTTACTTACGACTGACTGACGACTGACTTTATTTTACTTACTAAGCAACACCTGAAAAACATTTTTCGATATTTGTAGTTTTTCTTGGAACTGTTGGTTTGCTCAAAAATATTTTTAATATGTCCAAATTGTTGTATGTAAATACGGGATATTAGTAGAAAAAATATATTTACACAACAACAACAACAACAAACCATCACGCCGTTTCCCCGAAGGGTAGGCAGAGAGGATAGAACGCCATACCACTCTATCTTGGCATACAGACCTCGCTTCCTCTACATTCATACATCTTCTTATGCACGCACGCCGATTATTCCTACTATTTGATGGACTTGATCGTGCCATGTCTTTCTCGGTCTTCCTCGTTTTCTGCATCCATCAACATTCGCATCGTAGATCCTTTTAGCCGTACTTGTGCTGGAAAAATGGAAATCGAGTTGTGGTAGTGGGATTTGAACCTGGGACCTTTGGACCGTAAGTCCACAATACTACCTCGGGACCACGACCCGATTCAATATGATGGTATGATTTAAATATTTTTAAAAATACAAAAAAAATATCTTACACACATAAAAAATAGTTTTAATCAGTCTCTTCTAAAGGGCCAGTTGCATCAAAAAGGTAAGTTAATAAAGTTTAATAATATTTGCGGTTTTGTCAAAATGGACAAAATAGTTTGCATGAAAAAGTCAAATACAAAAACGAATTTTTGCATATTTTAACAAAAATATCACGCCAATATATAGAACGTTATATCTCTATATCTTGGCATACAGACCTCGCTTCCTCTACATTCATTCATCTTCTCATGCACGCACGCCGATTATTCCTACTTTTGACATGTCCATCTTCAAGTATTTGATGGACTTGATCGTGCCATGTCTTTCTCGGTCTTCCTCGTTTTCTGCATCCATCAACATTTGCATCGTAGATCCTTTTAGTCGTTCTTTCGCTGTCCATTCGCTCTACATGTCCAAACCAACGCAGCACCCCTTTCTTAATTCTGTCAATAATGCATATCTCAGCCTTACACACTTCACGGATCTCGACATTTGTGCACCTATCATACATCGTTTTACCACACATTCGCCTGAGGGATCGCATTTTGACAGCATTCAACCTACTTTTATCATTATTTTTCCAATTCCATACTTCGCTCCCATACATTAGAGTTGGAACTAGAACTCCGTTGTGAACTGCTAGTTTAGCCTCCTGCGATAAACATTTGTTTGCCAAAGTAGATTTTAGTGCACCGTTCACCCTGTTCCCGGCACTCACCCTCCTTTCAATATCTTTATTGGCCTTTCCGTCCCTAGTAAACATACTTCCCAGGTACACTTAGGTACAATTCTTCTACCTGATTCAGAATATCTCCGTTCACGCTGATCTCACATTTAGTAATATTTTCATCCCTTTCAAAAACCATCACTTTGGATTTATCAACATTCATAAGCAAATCGCTTTTCTTGCATACCTCGTAGACTTTTGTTACTAAGAATTGAAGGTCTTCTTTGCTGCTAGCAAGAAGCACGGCATCATCCGCATACAGAAGACAGTTAACAGTTATACCATTCATTTTTGCTCCCATTCTTAAATCTTTCAGTTCTTTCTTATAAAAAATATATTTATAAATGAATAATTTTGAATTCCCGCAAAAACGGACATTGTTTTAGCCATGCCCTTAATATTTCACGATGCATGTTCATTTTGAACTAAAAGAAGATGTGAAAAAAATTGTTTTAGAAAAAAAGTTCGAAAATTATACCTAATTATCACCAAAAATAATTATTTAGAGTATGTATTTTTTTATAAAAGTGTTTTTTCTTTCTGTTGCAATAAATTAAGATCGTAATAACTCCCTAGGAGGAAATTCAGCCTGTATTCAAACATTTGAACATACTAAAAATATTATTTATTGTAATTTGTAAAATGCTGTGATCATCTGTATTACAATTTTTATAAAAAGTTCTTTAAAACCGTTGATAATACTGTTAAATAAATCAAATTTTAAATGTAAATAGAAGATATTTTTCTAGTTTCGTTAACATCTGTGCCTCCTTCATATATTATTCCTAAATCACAAATTCACACAAAACATTCATAACTTTGTTTAAACTCATGCATCAGATGTTTTGTAATTGTTCGCAAAGTCTGAAATCCCGTGGCAACGTTAACGTTTCTACTACACGCTTTCCTCTACCCAGGAAGAGAGGAGCGAGGAAGGATGAATAGGAAATTGGGCCATATTTCACAAGATTTTACAAAATATTTCTGAATGCGGATGGTATTATGTCGGACACTGCCATTATTAAGGATAGAAATGGTGAATATTGAACTGAAAAGGACGAAAACAAACATCAAGGATCTCCTGTATTGTTCGAGGAATGATTCGACTTTTGATTGTTATTTCTGCTGACCTCAATTGCATTTATTTCCTTAACAACGCTATTCACAAACTACTGACAAAGGAATTTTGTTTGGTAAATACCTTTACTATATCATTACAAGCATTTTTTTTATAATATTACTATATATATATAGATATTTTCAACAATAAAGGAATGTCAGTTACATATTATTAACATATTTTATCAACTAAATAGAGTTTTTCATTGAAGTAAATTTAAATTAACTTTTATTTTTTGAAGTAAATAAATAAATAACTATCCCACTGAAGTAAATATAAACTACTTCTACTACTACTACTACTACCATTACGCCATTTCACCGTAGGGGTAGACAGAGAGAATGGACCGCCACACACGTCTATCCTGGCATACAATCCTAGCCTCTTCCACATTCATACATCTTGTCATACATGCGCTTCGGTTCTGTCTGCTTTTGACATGACCAGACTTAAGATTTTGGTTTATCTGATCATGCCACGTCTTCCTTGGTATAAACCTTTTACATCATAAGCAAGGTAAAACAAATGCACCATTATCATTCCCTTTCCGCACCTAATGGTGCATTGGTACACCAATCGCAGTGTATCTTGATCATTTTTGTTACAGGTGAAGTGATCAGTCTTGCACTGCAGGTACCAGTCAAGCGATTATGAAATATTCTAGGGTAAAAATACTCTTTTAAATAAATATTTTATAACAACCATGTCGGAATCGAACCCGAGACCTCTTGCATGGTAGGCAAATGCACTGACCATTACACCACGAGGCCGACAAAAAATAATGCAACTCCATATACAAAAAAAGCTGCTTAGCGCAGTATTGAATTGGAAAAATATTTATACAAGTTTGAAGATGTAGAGCGAATGGACAGGGAAGGAACAGCTAAAATTATTAAAGTCCAAATGTTGATGGATGCAGAAAACGAGAAAGATCGAGAACGACATGGTATGACCAACTCAAACAAATGCTTGAATATGAATATTTTTAATGTCGGAATGTGTGGATATGTATTAATGAAAAAGAAGCGAGGTTTGTATGCAAAGAAAAATTAAAGTGGCATTCAATCCTTTCTGTGCACCTTTATGGGGAAACGGCGTTTTGTTTGATTGTTTGTTTGTCTGTTTGTTATCGACTTCAAATATTAATAATTATAAAATAAATATAATATTAGGTTTACAAACATTGACAGTATGACTAAGAAATGTAAATCTCTACATAAAGTTTATTCCCCAGACTCTTGTTTCAAGAAGTTTCAATAATTTATTTGATTATTTGATTTATTGTGGGTTTCTCATCGTTTGATTTATACATCAAAATTTATAGTTTTGTAAGTCAAATAATCCCTTCTATTGCTGACTTAAAATTACTTGAAAATGGTTTATGTCAATATTTAACTAAAATATGGACAAACGGCTGGACGGAGACTTCAAATAAAAAAAATAATCATGACAGAATCCCTTGTTTTAAGAACAGCAAACATTTAAAAAAAAATTCAAACAAGGTCACATAAAAACATATTGTGTAACTTTGAAAAATTGGTGTAGTTAATGAATATGTGTATTTGGGCATAACTATTGATAATTTTTTTAAATGGGATAAAAATATTACTAAATTATTTTTTTTTATTTTTATTTTATTTTCTTTTATTCAGGAAACATACAGTACAGTTACAAAGTTTAATATTTTACACAATTGGACTTAATTCTAATGGACCAGTGAAGTTTGGGGACTTATGTAAAAGATTGGGGACAGTTATAGGCAGCATGTTTAGAATACAATATTTTGTACCAATAAAAACATTAAGACTTATTTATCAATCATGAGCTGAATCAACTATTAGGTATTGTATTACCAGTGAGGGCATTTCTTGTAAAACCAACATTAAAAAGTTTAATCATTACAAAACTTGGCTCTTAAATTAATTGAAGCTAGAATTGATAAAGAAGAGGTACCCAAACTATTTAAAAAGCAAGGGTGCCTGTCCGTTAATGCTATTCTTAAATTTGTTACTAAATATTGATTTAATAGTAACTACCATAAAAGGTATTAACATACACATAATACAAGGCTAGCACAACGTGAAAACTTGTCAGTACCGAAGTTTGTAAACAAGTGTGGCCAAAGAAAACTTCATTACGATTCCTAAAATGTTAAATAAGATTCCTAAACTGATCTTAAAAGAAAATGTTGACAAAACTTGATTTTTTTTTCAATAAAATGGCTCATATGTAATATGGTTTTATATTGATTATTATTATATGTTACCAGTCATCTATTTAAATTTTTGTAAATAAAGTTTGTGTTAAAAATACGTACGCTTTTAGTTCTAAATAATGTTTATATTAATTTTTAAACGTATATAATTTCTCTTACGTTTTTCTTTGTAAAGGAAACACAAGAAACCTGCTGACAAGCTGGTTTTGCGGTTAAGTGGTTTTCAATTTTTTTCCTTTTACATTTTCTGTTCTTAAATAAAAATTAATACAAAAAAAACCCTTTCGCCTACCTGTGCAGAGAAACATGGTTATATAAGTTATTTTCCTAAAGGCAGATTGAATTTCAGTATGTAGATATTTATTTATTTAGAATAAACTTAAGCGCATTTTTATAAAGCAGTCAAATATTTCACTGTGACACCTTATCATTTTTCTTTGAATATGCCTCCCAAGGATCGTACTCCATATGAAAAAGATGGCTGTATCTCTTACCCTTATACTTTCCCCGACACTTGAATATGGAAAAATTTCGTTTCGAGAAGTAAATAAATATAATAAATAAACGCCAGTCTCTCATCCCTTATCAAAACTGTCAGCTTACAAAGGTGCCATTTGGTTTTTAGCAACCCTTCTGCGAATTCCACGACTGTAAGAAATGCATTCGACATTTTTATTAAACCAACTGCCAAAGTGGAACATTTTCCTTATTAAATATACGAAATTCGCAGTGAGAGTTTGAGGAAAATTCTTCACGTTCCTTAAGCTTAGTTGGAAATGAGGAATTTCTTCGTAAATTCAAGCTAAGGTGGAGAATTCCGCTTTAACTAGAAAGAAAATTGTTAAACGAACATTTTGTTTTGACTCGAAAACAAATTTTAAACGTTTTTGCTCTAATTTTGGAAGCTTTTTTTGTAATCTGTTTGAGAATAAAACCACAAAAATTTACAGGGAAGTAAATTGTACCAAACTAAAAAAAAATATTTTAAAAAATATTTGACGTCAATTAAAACAACAAAAAAGTATTTTTTATCACCACAACAGGCCAAGAAACCCATTGACAGTGGTGAATTGCGGCACAGATCACCCAGGCTTGTGAAAATTCACATTGAATTATTGTGCTCTCACCGCAAATCGAACCTGGCACTTTCCGCGCGTGGGCCAAGCATCTCAGTCACTACACTTTTTTTTCTAAGAAAAAAATCCTTAAAAAGTTCAATAAAGTGGTGATAATTGACAGCTGTTATTTTTAGTTCACTGTTTGGATCCAGTAATTTTGCCATGTTTGTGTTTTTGTGATTGTTTACGAAGTATATTTAGTTTTTTTTATATTTTTAATAATTTCATACAATCGAAGTAAACAGTTTCAGAAGTAAATTGTTTATTGTTTTAACATGACAAGTATCCAGTTTTTACCAATTTTAAAAATGTAAAAAAAATAATATTTTTTTTGCAACAGAGGGAAAACATTTTTAAGAAGCGAATATGGACATATATGCATTAACAGGGCTTATGATCTGTAGTTATATATATATATATTGGATAATTTATATATCGCCATTTTTGTGAAAATCAACTCAAGGGTGCTGTACAATGAATAAATATTCCAGCACGTCTTGCAGCTACAGAGCGCATGGACGGTTGGGATTCAAGTTCCTCGTTTTCAATTAAGATAAAAAAATATAAATAACATATAAGAGCTAGATTACAGGACGTCTTGCAGCTACAAAGCGCATAGACAGTTAGAAACTTAGCCACCATTTTAACACCTTTTAAAAATTGACAAATAAATTTAATGTATAAATGATTCAAAAAAAAAAAAAAATTAAAAAGGAGTAAGATTACAACACGTCTTGCAGCTACTAAGCGCATAGACGATTGGAATTCTAGACCCCATTTACAAAATTTAGGTATTTATAAGTTGATATATGAAAGCCAGATAACCAATCATCGTGCAGCTACAAAGCGCATGGACCAGTGGAATTCTAGCAAAGTTAAAATGATATCAATAAACTAATAAAAAATAGAGCATAGTAGTAAATTTGTCAAGTGTTCATGCCAAGAAGTAAGTAATAAAAAACTAAATAAATAAAGCACTGTAGTTGGCTGGTTTAAGTGGCCACTTTACACACACCGTGTAACATTTACTATTCTGCCTTTTTGAACATCCGCATTTCCTCTACTGTTCTATCTGTTGACTTTTGTGAAGTAGAAGAGCCGAAAATCATCACGTGGGTGAGATTTATCCGGCTGAACCAATTTACGTACTAGACAACGCCTTTCTTCTACTTTTTTTATAACCAGTTAGTGGATTTAACAATGTTTTAAATATGTCCAACATGTGAACGTTAAACTGAGTGCAAATTGGCCACTTAAGCTAGCCAACGACAGGTCATAAGCCCAGTAAATGCCTTTACTTCCATATTTCTTTCTCAAGAATGTTTTTCCTCTGTTGCAACAAATTTATTTATAAATATATATATAACTCTCTAGGGAGGAAATCACATAGTCTGCAAACATTTGGATATACTCAAATTGATAAATTTTATACGTCATTCGAAAAAAAAAAAATTGAGCATTTTACACACCTATTTCTGTGCGTTATTATTCAAAGGGTTGCTTGTCGACGGTTCTTGCATTTACCTTAAGTATGGATCTTTACATTTAAGTTGTGTCCGTTTGTTTCCAAAAAAGAGAACAAGCGGACAAATTACAATTAGTCAATAATAATGTATTCACCTTCTTTGTTTTTTTCTTTATTCTTCTATTGAACGCGAACAGAAGGAGGTGTCTAAAATGCTCACTTTTGTCTACTTGACATTCCATTTTGAAGGCTTGTAATAAAAAAAGTACACGTTAAGTAAAAGCAATCACAATATCTTGTAGGGCTTTTTTTTTCTTTCAAATGGCGTAAAACTTTTATGATTTTGTTTGACATTTATGAATTTTGAAAAAAACATCAATCATTGTATTTATTTTTATTTTATTATATTTATTTTGAAAACAAACAAATGAACGGGTTAAATGAATATAAATAAAAACTATAAAAAACGTTTACATGGAAGGGCCGGGCCTGACATCCAATAATATGTATTCACTAAATTATACTACAATGAAGTGACGACGGCTTAGACTATAAAAAGAATAAATATACTTTTTATTAAAATAAAAGAAATATGGACAAAACAAGGCGATAGTGCGAAGGAAAAGAAGGAAATTGATAAGGAGTGTTGAAGGATGATAAAAGGAAAGGAGTGGAAAACTGCATTTGATGTTGGGCCACCGGGAGCTGACAGTAGCTTGTTACTTGACCTAATGTCTGTACTGTAGTTAAATGTGTGAGCTGTACTAATAATATGAATAATGTTGTTTTCTTTTTCGTTCTTTTTTTTTCTCTCTTACTTTTATATATGTATATATATATATCTGCGTGGATTCAAATGTGAATAAGTTATATTTAATATATATTTTTTAGACACTATAAGTATGAAATATTAAATCATGTAAATGAATGCCTCGACACGGGTTGTGCCCAGTGAGGTATTCATGTTTTAAAAAAAAGTTGTATATAAAACGTTCGGGGGTTCGAACTGTCAGTAGGGTCGCAGTGAGTCACATCTTGCTGGAAGATGTGATTCTATAAAATGCTGCGAACGCCCAGTTGCATTCCACCGACAACACTACTGACTAGTCCTACTCGTTAGCGTCCACGTCGCGAACCCTGGGCAATGGGATCACACTCATAACGGTGTGATCACAGCAGATAACGGGAGGATGAAAAGCGAGTTTTTGGCGCCTCAAAACCAAAACTAACCAGCTAAAGGAAGGTAACCCCGACAGGAAATCCACCAGAGAAGGCAACGGGAAACCACTCTGGTCATCTTTTCCCAGGAATCACTACGGCGAGTACATCAATAAGCAATCGTCCTGGCTGCGAAATGTAAAATTAGCGCAGGACAGATACATATGATTTCGCTGTAGTGATCGCCTACGTCGCAGGGACCCGGCAAGGCACTAGAAGAAGAAGAAAAATATAAAACGTGAAATAATAAATAATAATAATAATAATTTAATGATTTAGAGCAAGAAAAGAAAGAAAACGTTTATTTTTTTTATTCTGAATCAAGCCTTTAGTTCTCTTTTGTACCGGTAACGCAAGGTAATTTGTATAATTTATATTTTAATATATGTATCCAATTATGTTTTTTACATTGTTTTCTTTGGAATTTTACTATTTATTATTTAAACCTTGTTTTTACGAATTGTTATTCAATTACATCAAATGTTTTTTTCTTATCTTTTCAATTTTACTACGTATTTTTTATTGTTAATTATTATGGTTTGACATGGGCACAGCCTAAAAAGCTGCAATTAGTTTATTTATATTTAAATGAGTGTAATTTTGAATGAATTAACAAATAAATCGTAATCAAATACAATAAAAGGTGTAACGTAAAAGCAGACAGAATATCCCGTAAAACAGAAAATTATCTTTGAAAATTGTCAACACGCTTGACTCACGCAAGGAAGGTTCCGGGTTCGATTCCCGGTGAGAACACAAAAATTAAAATATGTTTTTTCTCAAGCCTGGGTGTTCTTTGATGTAATTAAATATTAAAAAAATAAATAAAATGTTAAAATAAAATAAAATATTTTTTTAAAAAACTTTTAATGCTAATTTTTTAATTAAAAAATATTGGACACTGCTTATTTTAAACCCCAATGTGTAACGTTCTCCTGCCCTTTTGCATTATCTTTCAATAAATGGAATATTCTAGTTTAGGAAAGCCCAAGAACTTCATAATATCTGTTTGTAGATTTTATGCCCTATTATTTGGAAGGCTTTGACCGGATGAAAGGACGCACAAATGGCAGCGATAATTCACTTCCGTACAATGATCGACTGAATAATGAACGATAAGGCAAATATTAATGCGGTTAGGTTTGGTCGTCATCAGATCATTGATAATGTAAAGCTGTATGACATCAAATATCAAGGATTCCAAACAGATATGTTATTCTTATTTGCTTATTTTTTTATTCGTTTCATTATTTTCTAACAGTGAAAAAATACTAACAACACTCACATGTATACAGAAATTAAATAATTTACTTATGTATTCATACAAATATTTGTTTATTACGAAAAATAATAACGCATCCCCTACTTTATGAGGCCGAGAACCATGTGTTTTTCAACGGACATTTTCCATTTATACAATTTATAGGGATGAATATTACAATATAAGAACAGTTAAACACATTCAAAAATAATAAATGAAACATTGACAAAAAAAAGGCTGTTGTCTGGTAAAACGAACGCAAAATTAGGAAATCATATTATTTTGCCATTTTAAAACGAATGTTTTTTTTTTTAATCGCGTCATAATAAAAAAAAAACATAATTTAGATAAAAACAATTTTTTACACTTTTATGTAAATAAAATATAATATTCCAAAAACAATTAGTGCTGGTCTGAAGATATTAAAGGTATTGTAAAATATTGTTTTAATTGAATATTACAACCAGAATTATCTTCTTTTTTCAAAAAAAGAGAATTCAATTCCATAAAAAAAGAATTCAACTAAAGTATTTCAAGAAATTATTATTTTTTAGTATTACCGAAAGCATAATTTTTAAATAAAGAAAAATGTCGCAAAAATATATCTAATTTAAAATGCTTGTATTTCTTTTCAAAATCAAAAAAAATAAATTTAGTTTCAACCACTTTCACGTTCAATTTATTATCTTCAAATTATTTGAAAACATTTTATTTCAATACTTAGTCTTTACTGAGATCTCAGATACCTAAGTTTAGTCTATATTTGAAATAGCGTAATCTGCCGGTCTAAAAGTAATTATATTTTAGGTAGTTTTAAGTATATTTTTTAACAGAAATACCTTTAAAAACTATTGTTTTTATCTAATTTATGTTTTTTTATTTTGCGCGATTAAAAAAAAAACATTTGTTTTAAAATGGCAAAATCGTATGATTTCCCAATTTTGCGTTCACAGCCATAAGGGACACCACGGCAAGATCTGGACCTTTTTTTTAAAAGGAATAACCCGCTTAGCCTCTATTTTGAGGCTTGTTAGCAGGTAGGATAGAGGGGATATGAAAGGAGGTGGTGAAAAATACACCATAACACCCAGACCAATTCAGAAAAAAATCTTTCTCGGATTTTTTGAACTGGCGGGAATCGAACCCGCGACGCTAGTTTCACAGATGGCCTTCTAACTAACCGTCTAACCAACTGCGCCATTGATTTAGTGCTTGTTTAAATTATTGTAAACTTAAAACAAAAAAGTCCCAATCTTATCTTGAGTCAACAATACGATGATTGGTTATTTTTAAATTTTCAATTATTTTTAATGGGGGACAATACATTTACGACTATTGTAATTTTTGTAGTGTACTTTTACGTTCGTAAACGACTTTTCTTAACGCGAAAAAATTAGTCAACAATGTATTCTTCTTCATTATTTTACAGAAAATTAGTCTATAATTTAAAATATTTTCACCGCATACTTCTAAAATATCGCGAGGTTTCGAAAATGCACACTTTCGTACTCTCGACATTACATTTCGGAGGCTTGGAATCCAAAAAATATTAAAATTTAATATAAAAACAGACAAAACATCCTGTAGAGCAGATTTTTTTTTTCTAAATGTGGTATAGCATTAACAATTTTTGTTAGATTCAGTTATGCTACATATTTGCTTGGTGGAACTGAATTTTAATTATAACAATAAAATACGTTTACAGTTTTATTTTACTTTTATTTATAATTTCACTAGTTACGGGGTTTCGTCTTGACTGACATTGTCAGACTGGTCTGACGTCATTCACGACGAAATCCGGTCACTGGTAAAAATTATAAATAACAGTGGAATAAAACTATGTACATACGCATTTTTATTATAATTAATTTTTGTTGCTCACGTTTAAATTTGAAAAATACCGGACACTGCTTATTTTAACACTTAATAGAACTTATTTATG
This sequence comes from Micrasema longulum, assembly GCF_059751315.1. NCBI lineage: Eukaryota > Metazoa > Arthropoda > Insecta > Trichoptera > Brachycentridae > Micrasema > Micrasema longulum. The sequence goes on from NW_028277406.1 coordinate 497,803, forward strand.
TTTTTATACTTTCACTGAAATTGTTGAATAGACGTGTGGGTTTGTAGTAGAATAAAAATAATAGAGGTGACAACCAATTGTAGAAAAATAAAGAGATTTTCTTTGATTTCTTCCGGACCAGCGACGACGAATCTCGCAAATTTCGTTTCAATCGGACGAAAATAAAACACAACAGAATCCTCCAGTGGAGTCCTGGGAAAGGGTTACAAAGGAGGAATAGAACTTAGAAGTATAAAAGAAAAGATAGAGATAACAACAATAAAAGAAGAAAGTTGGAGAAGTAGTAGTCTGCTATTGTGGTTCGGCAAAGAAGTAAAAGAACTCATTATATCTTCCGACCGGCCGACCTTTTGGATAGAGCCTAGTATGAAATTGAACGGAGAAAAACTATTGAGATTATATCGAAACAAGTGAAATTTCGATGGATTTACGAAATTCTTTTGTGGAGACCCTTTACAGAGATTTTCTCGGTATTAAAATTTGACGTAGTCACCCAGAAAACAGCCAGTATACAATTATTGAAAAAATTAGATATTGGTGTTTTCAAATGCCGTAAGGTCAATTCTATGCTTTGCTTAAAACGGACAAGCCGCTTTCAGACAAAAAAAGTATTTATAACCTTGTGAAAATAGCGTTGCTTACAAAAATGGGCATTTTAAAATTTGCAGAAAACACCCACAGCACTTGGAAAATATTACGGTATTATTACGATATTACTGATGGGAAATGAAAATAATGCCTACAGAAATCTAGTTCTCTTAAATTAAGTAAAGTGGATAAATAAGCAAGTATTTTAATTTTATACATTCATCAATGTGAAAAAATCTGTAATTAAAAAATGCGTTTTCATACAAAATGTTACTTCAATCAAAGTATGAATGAGATTTAAGATTAGATCTGGCTGTTTTCAGCAAAATAGGTTGGTTGTGTGGTCAGACAGATATTAAAAATCATTAGAACTGGTCAAATCTTTCTTCTTTCTTATTTTATACAAAATATTGAATGACAGCGAGTTTGTCTACCATGCAAGAGGTCTCGAGTTTGATTCCTGACATGGTAAATATGGAATATTTATTAAGTTTGGTGTTTTCACACTAAAATATTTCATAGTCTCTGGACTGGTACCTGCAGCGTAAGACAGCTTATCTTACCTTCATGCAACAAAAATCATCAAGATACGTTGCGATTAGTGTATAAATGCAGTGTTCCGTGCACCATTAGGTGCGGAAAGGGAATGATGATGATTATAATAATTAAAAAATTATATACATTATTTATCATTTATCAAAGCAAAAACATTCCATCTGTTGTAAATATTGAATTTTTTACGCTTTTCACAAAAGCGCATTTATCTTAGTTTAAGTTTTCTGTGGCTGGCTAATTTCTGCATAACTACGTTCAATTATCTTTCGTAGTTGTATGTTTTTGACGTTAGCTTTATTATTTTTTTATGGTATTAATCATTAAAGAACTAATTCCTATATTTTTTTTAAAGTAAAGAACTATTTGCGTTTTTACCCAATTATTTATATTTTAGCGGCCTTTTTCAGCGAGTTTAAACTTTTTTTTTTTTTTTTATAAACATTTTATTGCGTAAGTATACATATTTAATAACAGGAAATCTAAAATAAAACAAGTGAATTTAGATAATCAATATGAAGTGTTCTCTGGTAAGGATAATCTCATTAAAGTTAAAGTAGTTCTTTACTAAAAAATAACAATAAATAAAAACAAAAACTACCGAATTATAAATGCATAACAAACTTAATAAATGAATTCGATAATCATTATTCTACGATCATGAAGCATGTATTTCTTTTTTTTATTTATTGATTTTTTCACGTTTTAAACAATGATTATTTAAAAAATGCGACATCATTGGGATTGCCCGTGTCGAGGACACTTAACGATATATTAAAAAAAAATATTTTTACATGCAAGAATACACAAAGAAGACTTAATATACATAGAGAATTAACAAAATGTTTTCACAGTTTTAAACATTGTGTATTTAGGTTTATATTTTATATATGCATACCGATATTATTTACATTATAAAACGCATAATAAAATAACAAAAATATAATAAATTCAACATTGGTTTGAACAAATGAGACAATTCATTTTACTTCTGCCCAGTTCCACTTTCCATTTTGTTATGGCCTCTTTGAACATTTTCTCGTTACTAATTGTTTTAATGGACGGTGGAAGTAGGTTATAGATTTTATTAGCATAATACTCAAAATCCTTTTGTCTGAAAGTGGTATTAGTTTGTATTTGTTTAAGTTGTCTTTGTATTGAGAATCTAGTGATTATAATATTTGTTAGGGTTGTATTGTTGGGGATATGCCTTTCGTTTGAGTAAGAATAGTTTTTGAATCTGTGAGGGAGTTTTGTTTTTGTGTTTTTTTTTTTTTAAATTTAATGTTTTTTGTTTTTTTTTATTGAACCACAGTAGGCCAGGAATTACAGTGGTAAATTACATCACAGAACACCCAGGCTTGAGAAAAATCACATTGATTTTTTGTGTTCTCACCGGGAATCGAACCCGGAACATACACGCGTGAGTCAAGCGTCTTGACCACTACACCACGGAGGCCACCAATTTTGTGATTTGTGATAACTCTATTGGGACTGTTTATTATAGTATCATTTTAATTTTAGATTTTTGTGCAAAAAATACACTATTTTAAACCGTGTCGCTACTATCCGTGGCCCTGTTATAGGTCCTGTCGGATATACAGATCAGGTGGCTTCTTAAAAGAATTTCAAGGCTTTTTAAAAGTTTTGAAATCAATTCGGCGAATTGATCATGTCCAATCAATTTAATCCCAGTCAGTGAAGAATTCACTTCCCTCTCTTCTCAATCCAATGAAGTACATATTGTGTACTTCTGGATTACTTTCTTTCAGCACAAAGATGCGCAGGCTACCAGATTTCAGAGAGCTCCTTCGGGCAGCTTTTCTCGTTTGACAACGAGCAAATTTTCCGTGTATGTGGGCACCGCCAAGGAGACTTATGTCCTCAGATGCGGTGTGCGGTATGTGGTGGGTAAGCTGTATCTAAAACTGTGTCACTCGAACCACTCCATCCGATTATACCGTACTCCAAAATTGATTGACACAATTCGAAATAAATCTTCAAAAGTTTTTTAAGAATAATTATATTTAAAATTCTTGTAAATATATAAGTTAGTTTTTTTAAGTTTATTTGTAATATTTTTGATCTGCTGTTTCCACTTTAAATTTATATCAATAATTACTTTTAAGTATTATCTGCCATTATATATGGGCTAAGAATTCACAATGTTACTAAAGTATAAATTATATTATTTATTTATTATTATAACTAACGGCCGTAGCCAATTTGTACGAAATTCAAGTAATTTATAAAGAAAACAGAGTTTATTGTTATGGTGAAACTTTGTACAAATAATGGATAGTTAAAAAAATAAAAGAGTGAAGTTAAGAAGAAAAGTAGTAAAAAAGAGATGCATTTTAGGTTTGTAAATCTTACATAAGCACATATTATTAGGCTCACAAATTCAGTAAAGATAAAAATTAATAGACCTTTATATGAGTATATTATACAAACAGACTGAATATCTGGTTCATTAGTTATTGTTGCAAAGTCAGTTGTACTCGCTTCATATGTACAACCGAATGAGCATGAACCTATCTAGGTAGCAAGTATGACTGCTTGCTTTTATTGTTTTAAACAGAGTTTTAGAATGATTTTTTTGTATTAGTACGTCTTACGTTTTTCAAAAATATTTATCAAATTTATTTAGCGTGCGCCTGAAGACAGCAAATAAATCTGACTATCTTGACGAATTTTTGGACAGTTTTAGCTCTCATTGTAAAAAAAAAAAAACAAAACACGCCAATGGTAAATTTCTAAAGAAAGTAAAAAATCAATGTGTTTGTGCCATAATACACGGAGAAAATACGGGAATACGTCTGTACGAAGAAAAGTCAGACCCCGTTTCCTCTTAAGATAAAAACATAGTTTTATAATGATTTTACGCAAACATAAATATAGATTAAGTTTCCCTTAATAAAACCATTGACCTAAGAAGAAGAAGAAGACGCACCTTGAGCCTTCTTACATAATTACACTTAACTCATGCCTAAACGCTCAGTCATTCTCAACAAGTATTTTGCTATTTTTTAATTGCCTGCTGGATTTTGACGTGAGCTTGACGTTTGATTCGAAACCAAATTGTCAGATTGGATCGTCAATATTATCTATGGCAGATGTTCATAAACTTACTTGATGAATAATTTTATTTTATTTAAAAAAAGACTTTGAAATATAAGTTGATTTGGAAGTTTTTTCTTCGGTAAAGTTACCATCCTTTTGGTCGAAAAATCTCAAAGTCGTAATATTTGACTTGGCCACTTTTCGTTGTCTGCTCACAATATACGTGAAAATAATATACGTATCAAAAATACTTTAAAAACTATAAATATGCTTTCAATTTTTGATTTTATCATGCAAAATAAATTTTGGAAATGAAATAAAAAGCATTCTAAATAAATTCGCTGCAATTTTTCTAATTCCGTGTGGCAATGTTTCAAATTGATCCTGAAATTATAGTTTACGATCTTAATATCCAAAATTTTATCTGAAAATAAGGTTATGTGCGCCGTGCGACACTTGGCATTTTCAGGATCGAACATTTGGCTGAAATGCGAAATTCATCGCTAAATTTCGGCCAAATAATATTCCCTGAAAAGGTGTGACGTCAGAGGTATAAAACAATATTTATTGGCCGCAGATGTGGAAATGATCATTTTAAAATTCAGCCCCTAACCGGACTAAGCCTCAGGGTGCGAACATATCCCTTTTTGTAGGTAATCCCGCGGTTAACAAAACCTTGTAATTTACTCTTTATCTGAATTAAATTTTGTAAATGTCTTATTTGAATCATACCTTTATTTTAAATAATAAACTATTTTGAATTATTTTCAAATAATTAATGTAAGTTAATAAAAGTGATTTCCGGGAGCTGGTTTCGAGACGTACCGTCTCTTCGTCTTTGCAATCACAATGAAACATCCGTGAACACCTTATATTAAATGTCAAAACATTTACGTTTTGCGACGCATAATCCAGCTGCGCAATCACATATTCGAATTTCACTGGTGTAAATATGGAAAATATTTCAAAACTAATATATTTATTTATTCATTTTTTATTTTTCATTTTTTTTATTGTATTTAGCCGGCAGTTGGCAAGCCAAATGTCAAGAAAAGCAGTCGCTTAAGTAATTGTAATTTAATTTTCACCTTTTTAAATAAGATACTCCTTACTATTTTACTAATGCAATAAATTGTTTAATTTTATATAGTAAACACCGATTTTTCGCCAGTGAACTGTATTTATTTACGAATAAAACAAAAAACAAACCAATACGAGTGTTGACTTAAATATTAAACACGCGTTGACTTATGACTGCGATAACTTAATAATTTTCATTATTGTTCATTGGGATCGCTCGAATGCTTAGCATGTTTTTAAGCACGTCGATAGTTATTTGTGATTGAGCTACAGGTTACCTACAATTAACCTAACATACCATCAGGCTATCACACAGTGACTCGAGGGAGTTTTTTCAGGTAGTATGTCAAAGGTTATATTATTTATTGTTTCAGCAGTAACTCTGTGGAAAAACATTTTGAATTTATTTAAAATAAAATACTTTGTAAATTTACCACACAAGAGTTTAATACGTTAAAATACGAATAGTTTTGGGTAATCAGTATTACCCATCTTCAGTTGTAAATATAAACTAAAGTAAAATACATACACAGATTAATACTCAGGTACTGATAGGGTCGGCCAGTAGGGGGAAGGCAATGTGGGGTGGAGGGAGTGGGATTTTCCTAATTATGAGGAATATTGATAGCAGGGGAGATGCATTTTGAAATATCATATTTTTTATTAAATCTTTCTCTGAATTGAATTTTTTTGTATTTCAATATTTTCTAAATTGTTCATTATGATCCCTTTATTTATGACCGAAGGCAAAAGTTTATTTTGTGTGAATAAAACGAATGGTTTGTATCCATAATATGGTTTGCGAATTCAGAAAAACTATTTTAAGTAATAGTTTTTCTGTGACTCCGTGGACTTTCTTGTAATAGTTTTTTCTGAATTAGCAAACCATTTCATGGATACAAACCATTCGTTTGTGAATTCAGAAAAACTATTACTAGTAATACTTTTTGTGTGACGCCGAGGACTTTCTAGTAATATTTTTTCTGAATTCGCAAACCATATTATGGATACACCAATGACAGATCATCAGCTCTGTAAACGCCTAGAATTTTATGTTCCCTTCGCAAAAATATTTTCCCTCTCTGTTGCAATAAATGTCGATCTTAAGAATTTCGGAGGCAGTTGAATCCAGCCTTGTCTACAATCATCAAACTCACTTAAAACATTTTCGATTAAACATAGTATTTTTAATGATGTAATAACTTATATTTACATATAAGTTATTAATTTAAAAAAATATTTGATACACTTCCACTTATTAATTTTGACCAATAAGCGCTTTCACCCTTTAATGGGCATCTTAAGACTGGTGAATATTATACAGTGTATGGATAATTATGCAGCACGTACATGTATCGACAAAAATAAGAATAAAAAGTGGGTAAAATTAAATTATATCGGAAATACCAGCAATAAAATAAAACAAGTTTTACAAAAAAATAATCTTTTATTTTTTTTTATAATAAAAAATCTTTGGGCCAAACATTAATCAATAGTAAAGGTCAGGTCGACAAATTTGAAAATAACGGAATATACGAACTAACATGTATTTGTCCTGGTTCATATATAGGACAAAGCGGGAGAGCTATTAAATACAGAGTGAAAGAACATTTAGCTTCACAAAGATTAAATAACGACTTATCAAACTATGCATCACATTTAAATGAATTTAAACATATTTTTGATGAAGCAAAAAACATAAAAACTTTACATGTAGGACATAAACGTCAAAAATTAGATAGATTGGAAATTTTAGAAATAAATAGAATGAAAAATAATAGCGATAGAATTTCAATAAATCAGCAGATAGAATTTGAAAACTTACCCTTATTAGCCCCCTTAATTAGACCCTGTACATTATAATAAAACAATAAACATTTTTCATATAATAGAATATCCTCTTTAAATACACCGCCAAAACATGTTTTAATCATTTGTCTCACTCTGTTCCATTGCAATATTGCGTATTGTATCTTTTTTAAATGTACCTACACTTAAGATAATATTTAGTTTTATATAAATTATCCATACGGTGTATAATGTTCACCAGTCTAAAGATGCCCATTAGAGGGTGAAAGCGCTAATTGGTCGAAATAAATAAGTGGAAGTGTACCAAGTATTTTTTTTAAAATTAATAACTAATATGTAAATAAAAGTTATTACATCATTACAATAGAATGTCATCAAGAATTGTCAATTAATAATTTAAATGAAATAATATTTATAATAAATATTTAAGTATTAACTTTGTGATCAAACGTTTTTATACATATTAGTAAATATAAGTACACGTATAATCATCTTCAGACTTTACCATGTCTACCAGTTTTTGTTGAAACCAGCGTTCTGATAGTACACATGTTAATAAAAGCTTACTCCAACGAACCATAAACGTGTTTTCATTGTGTCCCAACTCAACACTGATTTTCTAACTAGTCGGGCAAAGTAACGGTCATGGGTCGTTCCTGATTGTGTAAAATAAACGTGTCTCTGCCCCTAAAAATGTATGTACAATGTTTTTAAACAAATCAAAAAATAAAAACAGTGCAAGTTGGTGTTACCTTCTAATAGCATGATTCCCACAAGCACGTTGGTTTTATATGTCGGTGCAACTACATTGCTGAAGGTAAAAGTGGAATTTGCACATAGGTGTAATTAGTATTTTGACGAAGAGATGGGAACGTTTTGAAGCCGATATACAAAAAAATATATCGAAAGTAGTTATTTACAAATATGTAATTTATTTTTTTATAATATTTTTTCTTATTCAAAAAAATTTCTAGCTTTTATTTTTTATGACCAAATCGTTAAAATGGGAGCAAAAATGAGTAGTAAAACAGTTAACTATCTTCAAGAAAAGCGATTTGCTTATGAATGTTGATAAATCGAAAGTGATGGTTTTTGAAAGGGATGAAACTATAACTAAATGTGAAATCGGTGTGAACGGAGATATTCTGAATCAGGTAGAAGAAATTGCGTATCTGGGAAGTATGTTTACTAGGAATGGAATGACCGAGAAAGATATTGAAATGAGGGTGAGTGCCGGGAACAGGGTGAATGATGCACTGAAATCTACTTTGGCAAACAAATGTTTTTCGCAGGAGGCTAAACTAGCAGTTCACAACGGAGCTCTAGTGCCAACTCTAATGTATGGGAACGAAGTATGAAATTGGGAAACTGATGATGAAAATAGGTTAAATACTGTTGAAATGCGATCCCTCAGGCAAATGTGTGGTAAAACGATGTATGATAGGTTCACAAATGTCAAGATCCGTGAAGCGTGTAAGGCTGAGACATGCATTATCGACAGAATCAAGAAAGGGGTGCTGCGTTGGTTTGGACATGTAGAGCAAATGGACAGCGAAAGAACGGCTAAAAGGATCTACGATGCAAATGTTGATGGATGCAGAAAACGAGGAAGACCAAGAAAGACATGGCACGATCAAGTCCATCAAATACTTGAAGATGGACATGTCAAAAGTAGGAACAATCGGCGTGCGTGCATGAGAAGATGAATGAATGTAGAGGAAGCGAGGTATGTATGCCAAGATATAGTGATAGAACGTTCTATATATTGGCGTGATATTTTTGTTAAAATATGCAAAAATTAGTTTTTGTATTTGACTTTTTCATGCAAACTCTTTTGTCCATTTTGACAAAACCGCAACAATTATTAAACTTTATTAACTTACCTTTTTGATGCAACTGGCCCTTAGAAGAGACTGATTAAAACTATTTTTTATGTGTGTAAGATATTTTTTTTGTATTTTTAAAAATATTTAAATCATACCATCATATTGAATCGGGTCGTGGTCCCGAGGTAGTATTGTGGACTCACGGTCCAAAGGTCCCAGGTTCAAATCCCACTACCACAACTCGATTTCCATTTTTCCAACACAAGCTATTTACGCCTTTTAGGAAATGGTCTGAAAATTTGAATAGTAAATAATAAAAACTTTAACTCTAATATGTTTGTTCGTTTGTTTCTTTTTGGTTATATGATAATATTTATGCGTAATAGTATGATTATATAATATAATCTTTATTTATTGTGTAGTTTTTTCTTATTGTTAGGCTAACTGGAATAAAAACGAATAAAAAAAATACGTAAGTAAAATAAATCTAACGAATTTAGAACTGGGCGGAGGGGTCAAGGGCTCTATTTCATTCCAGTCATGCACATAGTTCACGACATCAACCCTTTAGACTTTAGAGTCATTTGAAAAGGAAACCGTATTTCTCAAGTCCATTTCTCAGTAGGTTCTGACAAAATCTAGAATCAGTTCCACTTCGAGATTTAAAAAATGCTGCATCAAGCAATGAAAAAAACGAAGCGGTTTAAAGGGTGAAAAATCGTGGCAATGAATTCAGAGGAAAAGAAAAGATGGCTGTTCCATCATTTGCAAAATGTATTTAAATAAATTATTTATTAATTTTATTTTACTAAAACAAACGGCACTTAGTGTCTTTTACATATTAGTTAAAAAAAATATTGTACTGGTAAATAAAATTAAACAAAAAGTTTGCATTTGAGTTTAAATTAAAAATAACATTTATTTTCATATAAGGATGTGTGAAAAAGTAAACAAAAAACCAAAAAAATATTAACATTTTCCTGCAGAGATGAAGAACATTTAAGAGAAGGTAGTATATAAGTCTAGGCATCTACAGGGCCTATGACCTGTCATTGGCTAGTTTAAGTGGCCATTTTACACAATGTGTAACATTCACTATTCTGCCCATATTTGATATCTTTATATTTGATATTTATATCAGATAAACCAAAATCTTAAGTCTAGTTATATCAAAAGCAGACAAAGGGACATTGATGACAAGACGTATGAATGTGGAAGAATCTAGAAATTTATGCCAGGATTGACGTGTGTGGTGGTCTATTCTCTCTTCCTGCCCCTACGGGGAAATGTCATGATGGTAGTAGTAGTTTAAAAATCTTATTTTATAAACAAGTGCAAGTAAAATTGAACTTTATACGTTTTTTTACGATTGTAATTAAAATTTAGTTCCACCATTAAATAGGTTTCATTAGTAAAATTTTATTTATTTTATTTTAAACGTTGTTCTATTGATCGTATTTTAATATCATTAAACAGCATTGTACCAAATTTAAATCGTTTTTTTAAATTTTATACTTCATACATTTACGTGGGTCCTAAGACTTTGATGTGAACGGCTAACTCATGCCACAAAATAACGTTTGTTTTCCCAGGTTGATGTCAAAGCGACGTTAATTTTAGTCCTGGCACTCACTTAAAAACGATAATTAAAAAAGGTGATATTTAACTTTGTAGTTCAGAGCACAAAATAATAAAAATACGTAGAAATACCTTTCATAAAGCAACTTATCCAATCCTCCATATCTCGTTTGAGAGCGGAATAATATTATTAAGCATCATGGCGCCTGGGTCCGCCATTTTGTGTAAACCTGGTCTCCATTATGGGCAGGTAATGGGCGCAATAACTTTCTCCTCGAACCACCTGCCCCTTATTACGCGGAGGATTTTCAACACATTACTTACAGGCTCTAAAGAGGAATTATGCTGCTCCTCCCGCCTGCATTTAGGGCCTTCTGGAAATGGGGATCGCTCTAATTAATGCTCCTTGGTTCAATGAGTTTTGGTCTGGATAAATGACGCTAAGTGCGCTATTTTGTTTTAAGAATAAGTCTTTTGTTTTGCATTTGAAAGACTGTTTTAAAATGGCGGAGGTTTACAAAAATGTAAACAATGAATTGTTTTTTTTTCAGACTACGTTTTGTTGTAGCATTTAAGTTTGTAAGTGAAAATTCTTGATGGAAGTTCATTGTAATTTATTATAGAAATAAAATACGAGTGATAATATTTATACAATTAGCAGGTTACATGCCTATAACCTGCTAATTGTTTCTTCCTTCGCGTTACTCAGAGAATCCTCATGTGTCTGTGTTTTGCTCAACAAAGTTTGGCAGTAGGTTCTTGAAAAATATTGGCCATTCCAAATATAATAAACTGAGCTAAAACACGATTTTTTTTTTCAAAAATCCAGAAGTGTCGAAATGTCGTTTTTAACAGTGATAATTATTAATGTGATCTATATAGATGGTGTTTTATGTTTCTTATACAATAATGTTTGAATGAATGACTGTGAAAGATATTGAAAGGAGGGTGAGTGCTGGGAACAGAGTAAACGGAGCACTTAAATCAACTTTGGCAAATAAATGTTTGTCGCAAGAGGCAAAATTAACAGTTCACAACGTCCTGGTCCCGACCCTGATGTATGGGAGCGAAGCATGGACTTGGAAAAACAGGGGTGAAAGTAGGCTGAATGCTGTCGAAATGCGATCTCTCAGGCAAATGTGTGGTAAAACTATGTACGATAGATGCACAAATGTTGAGATCCGTACCTTATGTAAGGCTGAGACAAGCATTATCGAAAAAATCAATAAAGGAGCTCTGCGCTGGTTTGGACATGTAGAACAAATAGACAGCGAAAGAACGGCTAAGAATATTTTCAATGGGAAAGTTAATGAATGCAGAAATAGAGGTAGACCGAGAAAGACATGGCATGACCAAATCCAACAAATACTTGATGGACATGTCAAAAGTCGGAATAATCGGCGCGCGTGCATGAGAAGATGTATGAATGTAGAAGAAGCGAGATCTGTATGCAAAGATATAGTGATGTGGCGTTCTATCCTCTATGCCTACCCTTACAGAGAAACGGCGTGATGGTTTGTTGTTGTTGTTGTTTAATATGTATGATATTATGTATTGTCAAAAAATGATTTTTCTTATGTACGGTCCCAAATGAGTTTTTTTAACTCCTGGGAGTATAATATGTAATTTTTGTATTATATGTTTTATTGATAATAAAAAATAAATAAAACAAGACCTCAATCGATTAATTACCTTACATAGCCTTATTTATAAACCTGGTATAAAGTTACGCCTAGGCGTAGTGGTAAAATAAGGATGGCAATGCCATCTTTTTTCTACCACTGTAAAGATGAAGATATTTCCATTCGTATTCTACTATTATACCTGGGCATAATTTTATGCCAAGTTTTTGAGTAAGGCTGTTATCTGTAGCTTCGGTCTAAAAAGGCCAATGTCGTAAATCACAACGTTACGGCAGAGTTATTTACAGCTATTTTGTGATGTTACAATAAATTGTTGAAGGTGTTTCAAATTATTTTCAATAGATTAACGCTACCACATAATATGTGTGTAGCTTTTTTTTTAATACGAGGGCCATTCACAAGAAAATTTATGTAGAATAAAAAAAAAAATGTATTTTATTGAAATTCAAAGGACATTTTTTTATTAAACAAAGGGTCATATTTCAACAAATTTAACACATATTCATTCATCATTATCGTGACAAAATACGTTTGAAAATAATAACGCGCGCTCTTAAATATGAGCTCACTGAAGTTTTTAATAGGTACAACTTAAATATTATAACGGTATGAGTAAATTTGCTTACCGATTGTCGTAAGGACGGTCAGAGAGTAGAAAAATGCTTTGGCAAGACTCCACTCTGCATCATCATGTCCGTACATCAGGTCTCCATACTGCGATACTCCTCCGAGCGCCATTTCCTGGTACACCGCGCCGTACTGAGCCGCCATCTCCTGAGCAACCCTCTGCACCAGCTCATCCTGAAACTTGGAGATCTCTTGCCCCGCGAGCCTCGTCCAGTTTTCTCTATACAAGATGTTGAGAGACACTGTGATCTCCCAGATATTTTCGACGGTTTTTGCACGTGCCTCCGCGTTTACATCGCTTAAAAACGAATAGTTTTGCACTTTGTCGGCAGTGTCTAAAAATTTTGAGGATTGTTTAGGATCTTCCTGAGATCTCTCATCGTCTTGCTGATTGCTCCCGTTGATCTGTTTCTCGGTGTTTACTTGTCCCGGGAACTGCTTATCTGGTAGCATTCTCGGTTTTATTATTTGGTTATTTCCTCCTTCGATCGCCAGGAATAGGAATGACCCGAGAAATGTGTATCCGAGAAGCAGCGAAAATATACCGAGATTCGTGAAAAAGCTGACGATATATTGCCGCCTTCTAAGCTTCGTGGTTTTAAAGCAAAAACAACAGACGATTCTATCGCGGCCATTTTGCTTAGCGTTTCCACCTCCGCCATCTTGTTTATGTCTCACCAAATCTCCGTTCATGGTGGGTTTTGTGATATCGATTGCAGAGAATGGTGCATATTGGTAATTATCTACATCCTTATCCTCAAATATTACAGGCTCCATATCGACGACATTATCGGAATAATGAGTCAGGAGTCAGGAAACGACTTTGCAACTGAGATGAGAAAAACACTTATCTTTTCACTTATTTAAAAACTGTAAGACTTTTTGGATTACGGTTAGAACAATATCAATTAACCTTTGAATCTTTCTCAAAATCATTTTGCAATCTATCGAAAATAGCTAAAGTTCATTTAAAACTAACTAAACTGAGTTTTAATTGTTACAAAAGTTTTTGAAAAGCATTTTAATGTCTGCCGTCACTTTCAAACTCAAACTTTGCAACTTGACGCTAGGTTCGTTAATTAATGTTTAATTCAATTACTTAGCTTCTTAATCCAGTTCTTGCTCGCAATTTTGATGTGTCTGAAACAAATAATAAAATAAAATTAAAAATTGATAACTTTGCAATTTAAATGATAATCTCCAATAAGTCAGAATCATGATCATATATTTTTGTACAGTTATTTGAAAATAATTTGAATGTTTTAAAATAACGATTATTTTTTGGGATGAAAAATAAAAGACAAAAAACATAAATGAAACTTGCATGTCTTAATTGTTTTATTACAAAAAATATGTATGTTTAAGAGTAGAATCTTTGTAAACTTTTATCATTTTGTGTTTGATTTCGGGCATTCCATACAAAGTGGGAAAATAACGTAAACTTCTTCAAGTTTTTTTAATTTATACAAAAAAATCATGACCATAAAAAATGTTTTTTTTTAATTTATGGAAACTATTCATTATTCCATGTCCACTCCCTAGTTGGAGCATATGGTGTCCACAAAGATCCTCCAAGCATCTCTGTCAGCTGCCAGCTCGTGTGCATCCCCCAAGTCAGGTTCGCGTCCCGTAGTTCTGACACGAACTGCCGACGGACAGTCAGCAGTGGACGTACAGGACGTCGAGAGCATGATGCCTTGTAAAGCAGGCAAACGTGGTTAAGGCTCTCAGGAGGCATCCGCAGAACATGGCCAAGCCAACCGTATCGCCTTCGCTTGACGACAGTTGTCACCGGAGTTTGCTGCGTCCGTTTATCTTATTACTTTATTCCTCACAAAGTCAAACTACCGCACACCCAAGATTCTTCTGAGACAACTATTCTCAGAACTCAGAATTTTGCTGCTTCGGGCCCTAGTGAGGTGCCACGATTCGCATCCGTAGAGGAGAATAGGTGCTATGCAGGCGTTATATAGGCGGCATTCGGTTGTCACTGAGTAAATATCCGATCTCCAGACAGTCTTCATACTATTGAATGTGGCGGCTGCTATTCATAGCCGCAGTTCCAGTTCTTTTTAGCTTCCATTTCTCGTAACATATACTCTCAGGTATTCAAAACTCTCGACCCTTTTGATTACTTGGTTTGACAGTCAGGGGATTTTGGGCATCGAGGCATGAAGTGTTAAGCTAGGGTTTCCTAGAACAGCGGTGCCCGTATCTTACCGGCCGTAGTGAACGGTGATGCGGTGGACAGCCATCGCGTTGTAACGGTGACAAGACAATGGTTTCCTAGGAAAACGGTGTTGATAACATTTATTAACACCGTTTTCCTAAGAAACCACTTTCTAGTCACCGTTACGACGGCAGTCCACCGCATCACCGTTCACTACGGCCGTTAAGATACGTGCACCGCTGTCCTAAGAAACCCTAGCTTTACACATTACATATGTTTTTGCAATGGTTATTTTTAAACCTATGCATGCCGAGTACCTATTTAGGCTATTTACAGTGGCCTGAAGGACCCCTGACTGAATCGTCAATTATAACCGCATGCATCATCGGCATACTCTAGGTCGCAAAGTTTTTGAAAGGAGGAGATGGATATGGAAACTATTAATTCTTCTTGAAGTCATTCTCCGTCATTTCCTCGTGACTCTGGATGGCGGCAGCACCCGATCATTACTTTTGTGGTCTGCTTCTGGGTAGCCCTCTTCTAGGCAGAGCCAAGAGCGTTAGTCACTGAAGACCTCTTCGTAGACTCAATTATGCCGCTACATCGGGTAGGTGAGTGACCTTTAAATCTTCTTCCCTCCATCACAACGAGCTTTTTAAGCCTGTCTGGTTCTCTCCTGGCGATGTGTCTAAAAAAATTTAGGATTCGCCTGAAACGTAGTTGACGGTCGGTCCCCAATATTTAATATTTTTAGTAATATTTACAATTTTATAAATTTAATATTTAGGAGTAATACTTGTGTAAACCAAATTATTTTTAAGTTTTGCATTGTACACTGAAAAAGACCCAAAGAAAAAGAATTATTCGAACATTATTTTTTAAATCTAACAAATTTGATGATCTTTTAACCCCTGTGTGAATATGATCTCAAATAAATTTAAGCATACAAGATTTAATAGGTCTCTCTTATTTTTTTGAAAAATTACTTTTACTTTGGTCGGGATAATATAATTATATTTCATTTACTGAATTTTATAAATAAAATTTAAAAAAAAACTTTGATTATTTAAAAGTGAATAAAATATATAAGGTATATTTTTTAAATGAATTTTATTGCAATAAATACTGTTTACTTTTACTAAAAACATGTCAATTAAAAAAAAAAAAATTGTACTGAATTATATTGTACCTATTTATAGATACATATTATATAAAAACAACATGAAAATAGCTTTGTTTGAAAACTTGTTAAATACTGTATAATTTTTAGGTTAATTTTTTTATAAATCTTGGGTACAAGGAAATTCACGTTTTAAAAAATATATATATATTAAGCCAAATATGTTAATATTATAAATGTTTGTAAAAGGCAGATTTGCCGTCTATGTTTATAAAATAAAATAAATGTTTTCCTTGGCACGGAATTTACAAATAAAGAATACACTTTAACGTAATTTTGATCATTAAAATACTTAATAAATAAAAATTATGGAAAAAAAAAACATTATTCAACGGTACCCATATATTATAATTTGATGTTTTTTATACCTGTATTTAAAAATATCTTGTCTTTTATTTAGTGTATGATGACGTCACAGCACCATCTTTAAACGTATATGTTTGTACTTGTGTTATTTCTGAATATGCCCTTTGGGCTTAAACGTGTAAAATAAATAAATAAAAATGAAAAATATCCATTAAGAAGTCATCGTTTGTATTGATCTTCTTAAGAACTCATTGTATTTGATAGAATTATATTTAGCTGACAGCTAAAAGCCTTTAAGAAAAACCTACATTTATCATTAATCTTCGGATGACAAAGAGGAAAGCCTTTTGATTTCATTCTTTACAAATACCACGTCTTTTTCAAAGCTCAACCAAGTCACGATTCCGAACTCATTTAGAAGTTAATTTATTATCTTGATAGTTTAAGTACTTAATTCAATAAAAAAAGTGGAAATGGTATTATTTATTCCTCAGTTTCATTATTAAAAAACGTGATTATGTAAAGTGGCCATTTAAACCAGCCAATGTCGTAAACTCTCTACGACCTAGAATTTTATATTCCTTTCTCTAAAATGTTCTTCGTCTCTGTTGTAAAATAATAATATTGATAATTTCCAAGGCGGTTGAATCCAGTTCTTGTATACGAAAATGTGGACAAACTCAAAATATTGTTGATAAAACCAGCTGGTTGTACTGGTGGTGTACCTTAAGCTGGCGCGTTCAGAAAACTCACATTTAAAATCTATAGGATGTTGATTTAAAAAAATTGTTTTAAATTTTAACAAAATGAGGGTACTACTGGCAAACCCGGCAAAATCCATATTTCTTTATTTTGAGCAAATCACAAAAAACTAATGCAATACTTCACTTTAACTTTTTTTTAAAAACTTATTTTTTAAATTATAATTATTAAATATTGTATACGTAAGCAGTGATGACATAAGCATGATTTTGTCAAGAAACAGAAGTGTTGAAAAAGTGTGTAAAAAATTAATAAATTAAAATCAAATTCAATAAACACGAATCTAATGCCAAGCAGTCATGTAGTGCGAATAATTTTCGACTCTATAGTAGCTCTTTCCAAACAGCCTATGCATGACAAAATCTTTTTAAAAATTGTTGGCAATGTCTAAATTTCAAAAGGTACCTTATTGTTAAATCGTATGCATAAGAGTTTTATATGCCACAACAGAACTAAAAATTCAGCAATTAAACTCTTACGTGGTAAAAATTACATACTGATTCATTTCAAATAGAGTCAATTATTTGTGAATGAATAGATAATGTGGAAAATAAAAATATAAGATTAAAATTCAAAATAATTTGATCTCAATTATATTGTCAATAACCAGTTCACCTGGAACAATCAGATGTCTAGGATATTACGCCATCAAATTTTGATATCGCTAATTATGCGTCACTTTCCAGGTCAGGAATAGAAATACCGGAGCGTTGTTTGTTAATTAACGTTAATTAATCCCAGATTGAAGGTAAACAGCTTTTAATTACCATACATAGGCGGCACGTCAAACTACTGTTCACCCCATACCGGGGCTCTAACGAAGAGCTAATTTACTGTAGAACAGGTGTCGGTAACCCGTGAACTAGGAGTTATCAAGTTACCGATTTAGCAGGGGCGTCCATATAATCGATTATTCGCAGCTAACTATTATATTTCACTACCAATAATAATGTTTTATAGTACTTTTAATTATAGGAGAATAAATAAAATAATCTTTATTTATTATAAATTAACGTCACTGTTTATATCTTCCTCAAAAAATCAATTTAAGCTGCTAAATGCGCACCCAGCGCATTGCCCGGTTCCGATTATTGCAGCTTATTTTTCAATACAAAATGTAAACTGTATTTTAACATTCAAAAACCCAGTGCGTATATTTTCCTTGCTAAGTTCACTTGCAGATTACAGATATTATTTAAAGCTTCTTTATTTGGAGAGTAGCATTTCGAGCGTTATTTCCTAAAGACCATTTTTGTTTGATAGTATTCTGTTGACATATGACGCCAGTTTTTTAGTCCGCGCGTTTTAGCTAGTGGCGCCTCGCTCGGTGTCGTCAATTCCTTGCATTGTTCATTCTCAGTTTAGAAGGAAACGAAGCTGGCGGTCGGCGCGGCGTGGCGGTCACAACGGTCACGTGACATTTTTGTTGCAATATTATTGCGAATATTTCTAATGAATGTTATTGTTATGTTATGTTATGTTATGTAATGTAATGTTATATGTAAAGTTAAAATTATGTATTTGGCATAAATAAATGAATTTTAATCTAATCTTATTGTTTTTTTTAATTTTTCAGAAAAAAAAATAAATATACATAATGGGAGTGACGTCTTACTATAAAATGTTTACTTTATTTTATATTAGTACCTAAATATTTGCAGTATAAAATGTAAATTACAAACAAATATACAGTGTTTTTAATGAGAGCCAAACAAAAAGGAATTATGAATATACTTATTTTATTATCCTTATTTTTTAACATATTTTATTTTTTTAAGCTTTTGCACAAATGTACTGTCTTAAAATAATGGAGAATGTACCTACATATTTCGCAAAGTTATTAATTGTGGTTTGTTTGTTGGGTTATTGGATAAAATTATTTTAATTAAAAATAAGTAGGTATTGCGTCTTCTGTTGCCAGCAGGTGAAACTGGAGCTGGAGAGATGAAGTTGTTTTTACACAAAACCATAGAAAAGGAATCCGTGTACCTGTATATACTTTTTTTTCACACGCCTCCACTCATTTGCGAGATTACTTATATGTATGTACATGCAGGTACAAATTATGAAAAAAAATAAAGCTTACCAATAAAACAAGTGACCGTTCGCCACTGCGATTTAGTAATACCTACTTGAGAGTAAAGTAGTATCATATTGATAAAAAAATGCTTGATACATTTTTGTAGCATGAATAATTTTTTTCATCAACATTTTTTTATTAAAATATTACAACATAGATGGAGAACATTAAGGACAAGGTAATATACTGTACTACAGGGCTTATGACCTGTCAATAGCTAGGTTAAGTGCCACTTTACACACAGTGTAACATTCACCATTCTGCCTATATTAGAACATCTATATTCCTTCAATGATTTCATCTGTTGATTTTTGTGAAGTTAAAGAGCTGAAACATTGATTTATGCGGGTGAGATTCATCTAATTGAATTATTTCACCTACATACTAGGCAACGCCTGAATATGTTATTTTTTCAATTTCTATACTTCTTCATGGACCAGGTGGATTTATCAACAATATTTTGATTTTGTCCAATTTATGTTAATGTAAACAGCTCCCCAGGGAGTTGAATCCAGTCCCTGTCTACAAAAATTTGTACAAACTCAAAATATTGTTAACAATTTTTTAGTTTTGTTCATTTTTAATTACATAAATTACTAAATTTATTAAAAAAAAATAAAACTCCCACATAAGCATTGCCTGTGCGAGTGTATGTTAAATGTTGAATATATTTATATATTACGAAATCGATCGTGTGAAAGCGAAATTTAGAGGTTTTATATAAAAATGGATAGTAACATTCAGGTTTTTTTTTTAAATATGGAATAGAAAAAAATAAATATGTGCAGAAACAAAAGAAAACGAAATATTAAAGCATATGATTAAATTAAGAATAATTACGTTAGTTAAAAAAAGTGAATCGGTAAAATAAATCATCAATATTTGTATTTGTGACCCGGTTTATAAATAAACTATTCGAAGAAAACATACTTAAATTATTGTTTTCTCTTGCGTTAAGAAGGAGTTAAACAATCCAGAAGCTAGGACATTGGCGTGCCTCTGACCTTGTGTTAATTTATAAAATGGAGTACCAACACATAATTTCTTCTTTGACTTAAGCGGTTCAACTATTGAAGAACAAGTGCTTTCTATTAAAACATATTAAGACATTAGGAACAATACTTTTGTTTTCATTCAAAATTACATTTTTTTCACATACAATATACGACATTTGAAAACGGGACGAAATCAGTCGAGACGAATTAACCTAGGACTGAAATTATACAATCAACCACCAGACAAAACCTAACAAAAAACTAGGACATCCTTTACCAAAGATTTTGAAAATATTTATCATTAACAACATAACATTGTTTTAAAAATAAAAAAATATTTGATCAATTAATTTAATAATTCGTAAGGGTTTATAAATTGATTTTAATTTAAAATGTTAGTGTAATTGGCGTAGCGTTCTTTCATTTTTTTATTTGATTTATTTTGGGTAAACAACTATGTAAATTTTATGAAAGATGCACAATTTGCAAAGCAGAAAACTAATAGAAAAATTAAATAAGAATAAAATATGGGAACATTAATCGTAAAACGTGTTTGAAGATAAGTAATAAACTTAAAAGACCATTAGTAAAATTTACATAATGTGAATAAAAAGAAAAAAAAATATACTTATAAATTCGTTACTCGAGACTTCAAATTAAACGAACATATGAACAAGTAATATCCAATGTACATTGATCGATAATTGCCTAATAGTGTATAAAACACTGATTATTTTTACCACCTGTAGTGAATATGGATCAATTTTTAACATGTAAATAAGATTATAAGTGTTCTCCTAGAAAATATTATAGTGCATAAAGCCATTTTCTTACAAATATTTCATTTTGAAGATGTCAAAAATCAAAGCCAAGACTATTTGCATGGTAGATAAATGCATCATCTATTTGACCACAAAGCAGACTCATTGTACGCGTTATAAAAAAAAACAATTTCTTTTTATATATCCTTGTTTATATTGAAGGAGAATATTATATATATTTTAATTTATATATTTTACCTATTGGGCCTCACTTTTTACGAAGTACTGATTTTATTATTAAAAAAAATGTTTTACTTTTTTGTCCGCGTTTGGTTCAACTTGGCGGCTTAGGTGGTGAAGTGCACAACCCGCAGGTTCGATTTTCGGTGATGGGACAAAAATTTTCAATCTGATTTTTTTCGAACCTGGGTGTTCTGGGCTGTAATTCAACACTGTTCAATTAAAAAAAAAACAATAGAAAAAAATGTTCAAATGTAAAAAAATATTATCTCACTATGAATATTTTAAGTAAGAACAGAAGCAGCTTAATTTTGAATCTGATCTGATTTAATAAGTTATACAAATTCAGCATTAGGAGAGCCATTAAAATTTTATTAAAAAAAATAAAAATATTCTCCATATAACTTATGCATGTTAAATTCACTAAATCATCATCACCGTTCCCTTTCCGCACCTAATAGTGCAAAGGGCACTGGATTGGTACACCAATCGCAGCATATCTCGATCAATTTTGTTACACGAAGGTAAGGTGATCAGCCTTACGCTTCAGGTACCAATCCAGGGACCATGAAATATTCTAGTGTGAAAACACCCTTTAAATTAATATTTCAAATCATAATTTTAAATATTTTTTAACTGATAATATTTTATTGATTCCAAACTTTCAAAATTTTCCTCCTTTAAAAAACACGCACTATCCTGGATTTAAACCAAAAATATAAACTTTTTTTTTCTGCAATATATTTTGTTGTCCTTTAATAATAAGGAATATTTAAATGTTTTTTTTAAATATTTATTTATTTCCTTTTTTAATTACCTACAATACAAAAATTACCATATAATCTTTTACATAACTTTTTCTTTTCTCTTTCTTATGTTACGCAAAAATATAAAGACAGTCCATTATTTTTATAGAAGAAAAAATCATTAAAATTTTCTTGTTTACCCACAAACAGGCCATGCCTTTGTGGGATTTTTAAGTTTACTGGTTTTACTATTAATATGTATTTTATTGCTTTGTAATTATGCTTTATTTTTTTAATACTCTGTTTTACCTCTTATGTATGTTGTAAAAAAAAAAAAAATTGAATTTTTAAAAAAATAAATAAAAAAACAACGTCGGAAATCTCTTGCATGGTAGGCAAACGCGCTGACTATCACACCACGAGGCCGGAACTAAATTTTTCCATTAAAATACTGCTGATTCAAAATTTCTAAAAAGTCATATTTTGTTTTATTGTTTACCCTCAGCTAAAAAAGGTTGCCGACAACTGCGGTAGAATACATAATTCATACTGTGGACCAAATAGGTTTTGTGTGTTTTACAGGTGTGATAAATAACGGGTTTTAAGTGGTTCTAGTGTACGCCGAATATTGTTTGTTTTATCGGCCTCTATTTTAATAAATATACGAAAACGTATCAAAATCACACATTCGAGATATTAATGATAAAAAATCAAACGTAAAGATTAATTATACCGTGCGAAACAGATTAATTAAAACAAGATAAAATTTTCGGAATAAAATTTTTATTTTTCTTATGTTTAAAGTTTATATCTCAAACAAATACATACCGGCATGACTTTTTTTGGTTTCAATCATACATTTTATCAATAAGGTTTTGGCATGTAGGCATCATTTTCTCATTATTATGAAAATAAAACTTTGTTATTAGTGCTACACAATTTTTATTGTTTTTAAATAACACTACTACAGTTTCGGGAGAGCACTCCTCCCATCGACGGGTGATTTAAAACTAATATAGTTAACACAGAATATTGTTCACAATGTCATAGAATTTGAACAAAAATTAAACAAATTAATCAGTGAAACTTAGAGCAGGGGGGTTTTCCGATTAATTTGTTTATTTTTTGTTCAAATGTTGACATTGTGAACCGTATTCTGTGTTAACTATATTAGTTTTATATCACCCGTCGATGAGAGGAGTGCTCTCCCGAAGCTGTTGAAGTGTTCTTGTAAAAGAATAAAAATTGTGTAATACTAATAACAAAGTTGTATTTTCAAAATAATTTATAAAGAAGTGTTACGAAGTGAATGCCGATTCAATTAAAAACATAATTTTCTCACCCCGAACGCATACTTGAATTATGAACCAAATAAGCTTTTCACTGTGGTTCTATCGACTTTGGACAAAATATTCCCGCAGATTACCCATAAATTTTTTAATTGGGTTTGTGTTGGTAGATAAAATAATTTTCATGAGTTTCACCCACATAAAATAAGGTTTTATCTCTTTAACTTTACAAAAATCAGCAAATGTAAGAATTGTAGAAATATGAGTGTTTGAACATTGCCAAAATGATGAATGTTACACATTATGTAAAGTGACCACCCAAACTAGCCAACGAAAGGTCATATGCCGTAAAAACTGCTATATTTCCATATTTCCCATACTAAAATATTATCCGTTGTAATATTTTTAAATATGGTAAAAAATTATAAATCTTTGATTACAAAACTTGTAATTTTCTCAAACTGAATGGTTTGGGTAGGTAGGAAGAAACTGCCCTAAGGCAATATGCCTGCTTTTATATGTATATAAATTGTATATGCATATCAAGTGTTTAATAAATAAAAATAAAATAAAAATAATTAAACGTAAATTTACTAACGTTAATAAATATTTTAACATTTTATTTTAAATCGATGATTTAAGTAAACACAGCAAAGCATTGCGGGTCTGTTAAATTCAGCTCCCCTAAATTATCCGATTAAACATTTACCTCCAAGCGTAAAGAAGCGTTTACACGAGGACAATATTGTGGTGTCCTGTCCTAGCATCCGACCTTTTATCCACGTGTGAACAGCAATTTAGATGATAAGACAATGGACCAAGACACTGTCCCAGAGGTACACGGGTAAGTAATCTTCGCAGAATAGTGGATTAGCCCACAACTGCGCGCGGCCACATTGTACTAGTGTGAACGCGCACGGACAGGAACGCAGAATAAAAACGACTTGCTCGGCGCGTGCGTGTCACTCGCGCGCATTTTTTTGATCGAAAATGTCAGTAGAAAAATACCCTCTTAGTAATTAGTTCCCTTTTCAACAATTTTAAAAAATCTTGGTTTAAAAGAAATAAAATTTTTCGAGAAATCGCTCGTAACAAACGTCATCGCGTGTTAATGTTTGCAGCGTTCACGCGTCAACTACGTCCGAACTTTTTATTTATTTTTTAATTCTTAATGAATTATTTGGATAATCAACACTTACACTTATCATGTTAAAAAACTGAACAAATAACAAATAAGCCAATAAGAGGTTTGCTCAAGTAACACCACAGTAAGTGAAAATATATTTTGTCGGCCTCATGGTTGTAGTCAACGCATTTGCCTACCATGCAAGAGGTCTCGGGTTTAATTTCTGACATGGTTGACGTGAAATATTTACTTAAGAATGTGCTTTTACGCTAGAATGTTTTATAGTGCATGGACTTTTGATATATATTTATGGTTTTTAAGTACAAATTTTCGACCAACTTTTCTTTAGACCAGTCCTATTTAAGTTTGCTCGAAGATATTGCTTTTAACAATAAGTCCGCAAAAGAACTTATTATTTGTATTTGAAGTTTTAAATAAGTACAATAACTAATACGAAATTTGGTTTTTTATTAAATCTTAAAAGTTCAAAAGAAATAATTGAGTCAGATGAATCTCTTCACAACAATAAAGGTTTCAGCTCTTTAACTTCACTAAAATCAACAAATGGAAGAATTGAAGAAATATGGATGTTTTAACATAGGCTAAATGGCGAATGTTAAACAGAGTGTAAAGTGACCACCCAAACCAGCCAATGAATGGTCATAAGCCCTGTAAATGCCTAGACTTCCATATTCCCCTATTTAAGGTAATCTCCATCCCTGTTGTAATTTGTTAATTTTTAAAGACTGTGGTAAGTAATCTCTATGCGCGCGGTAATGTAACATCGTGTTACCACTAGTAAAAGACGGTATATTCTAAAGTTCAGACATAAAAAAAATATGGAGACATACTGTTTAATAATTTCTTTTCCATAATTCATGCAAAAAAAACGTAAAATTTAGCCCTTTTATAACAAAATATTTTAAAAATCACAAATTCACCGTTCATGTTACGCGCGTGCGTCCCCTATCACTGTCATCAACCGACTGAAGAGTAAATATGTTTTCGACAACACCCGTCGCAGAACAGCGTCTCTGTTATCCTTGTTATGACTTCTATCTTCGTGCTCTCTCTTGTATAAGGTATCTGTATAGATGTGTTGCTGTATTAGCGGACATGCATTCTTTGTGTAGCAAGGATATATTTTTATTTTATTAACATTTAGCATAGTTATACAAAATTTACCTTCCAAATTTGTGCGTAATTTGAAGATTGCAAAAAATACGAATTTATCATTTTAAAAAATAAGAGATATTTATCAAGTCTTGTGTCTTATGTCGACAAGTGTGACATCACAGCCACTCAAGAGTTAATAATGAGACCAAATATGATCGAATTATGAGTTTTGAAAAAGGCAATTTTACCGTATCAAATATGTAACCAAAATAAAAATTAAATATTCCCAAATATACGATTTTGTTGTTACATTCAAATTATTGAATGTTCGCTATGAGGAATGAATATTCATGGGTATTTTTTACCCTATTGTCCCAGTGCAGTGTCTTGTTCTGAGCCTCGAGGCTTTTCAGGGAGCTGGTACTAGATCGTTGTCCCAGTGCTGTGTCTTGTTCTGAGCCTCGAGGCTTTTCACGAAGCTGGTACTAGATCTATGAATATATCTACTATTTTTCAATCTTCGGTATTGTCTTTGTGTGAACCTAGCCTAATAAATCAAGCTGGGCAGTGGCCCAGCAAAAGATTTTTTAAAACTTTAAAACTCGATGGAAAAATAAAATATACAAAGCACATTCAGCATTAAAATACGACATAGTTCCTTAGCCAGCTAAAGTAATTGTCGGATAGAGCGAAGCTGTTTGTCAATTTAAGATAAAAACGTGATTTGCAGAGAGCTTTTCGGGTGGGTCGTAATTTGGGGAGGTCGTAATACGAGGATAGGCGTAATTCGAGGATGAAAAAAAAATCTCTCCAGGGTATAACTTATATCCGTTTCCAGGATATTTCTTGCTTGTTCAAGGATATATAGGTTGTGTCTATATGTTTTTCGTCAAATAAGCCTACTCCGCGCTCACTAAAAATTCGAGAAGTTTTACACTGAAAAAAAGTAACGATGTATTTATTTATTTTTTTTCCAAAAGCAAACAGTCGACAATGATATAATAACATAAAAAAGATACGGTTCAAAAACAGACAAGCAAAGCTTCTAAATGAAAATCATACATTTTAAATTGTGGTAAAACAAAAGGATGTGTTTGTGTGTATTTGTAATAGAGTAAGTGTAGAAATGTGTGTGTGTGTATTTGTGTGGGAGTAATTGTTTAGGTGTGTAAGTGTTAGCATCATTAAATAGCAAGTGGGAGCGTATCGCAGCTAGAAAGAATGAGTCTTAATTTATACTTAAACTAGCGGACCCGATAGACATTGTCTTGTCTAAACGTTGGCTTACCTGCTATTAGCTTGGAAAAAGACTTATCATTGATAAATAAGTACCTAGGTACTTGTTATTAGTTGAATTCCAAAACAAAAGATAAATATTTTTTCAAATATGTTATTCTTTTTGCAAACGTCAAACTCCGGTCCTCTCACTAACAGAGGGGTGTGCTTATGAAGGAAAACGATTTATAGAAATTGGTTGAATGAATGGGGTGAAAAGATCTGATTAAGATCCACAAAAAACAAACTTTTTTAATACACAAAAACAATATCTTTCAATTTTTTTGTACATGCATTCTCTTCGGATGCAACCCTGGTAGATCGATGAATAAAATTTTTATGCTCCTTACTTATTTTTTACAAATTGTTTTGAAGATTTTAATAACTACAAACACGCACAGCACAAAGATCTATATTTCTCTGAAAACAGAATGTAAATCGGTTAGGCCGTTTAGAAGGAGTTCAGTGACATCTCATTATATATATAAAGATAAATTAAGGGGCGTGTTAAATATATCAATAGATGAAAAAAAGGCATTAAAGTTTGAGCAAGAACGATAGAAGAAAGATTGTTGTGTAAAGTAAGTGCTACAGACTGGCAGATGGAAGAATTATTTTTTCTGGTCACGTTAAAGTGCACATAAAGTTTAATTTTTGAGAGTAGGTTAAAAGAGTATATTTGATTATGTAAAAAATTATAAAAATAGCATAATTCAGATATAGTGCGTCTATCTCAAGGGTAAAAAATCTTTTTTGTTTAGCAGATTGGCTGTAAGTGCAAAGCGTTTTACTGTTTTTATAATTAAGGTATTTAAAAAAAATTCGTTGAACATTTTCAATCCTTCAATGTTTTTTGTGTATTGTGGTCTCCCCTCATCGGATGCAAACTACAAGTTTATGTATAGAAATTTTAACTAAGTAAAAAAAAATATTGCACCTTTAAATTAAATGCAAAATTTATATGAAAGCTAGACATGGGTTGCGATTATAAAAGTTTTCTTCATCAGTACATACCGATACGATAAACTTAACTTCTGTACTATCTTTAACTACCTTAATATGTTCTACCGACACGTTCATCTAAACTGGCCGTTGTGTCAGAATTTAATTCGACATTAAAATTTTCATATTTCTCTCACATAAACATGACGATTTATAATTTGAATAAAATTTAATTAAAACGATACTGAGAAAAAATCAAATTCAAACTCAAACTCGGTCGATCAAAATGTTTGTCATTTTTAATGAGTAAATATTAGATGTACCGTGAGGTACTACCCTGTCAAAACTTAACGTCGGACATACGAGTATTTGTACGGAAAAATCGGTCACAATTTACAGATTCGAAAACTACACTTACTCAAATGAAAGACACAACCCCTACAATACATCACAAACAAATTAAATCACTAGATCCTCAACATAAAGACAACTTAAACAAATACAAACTAATACCACTTTTGCACAAAGGGATTTTGAGTATTTTTCAATTAAAATATATAACCTACTTCCACTATATATTAAAACAATCAGTAACGAGAAAATGTTTAAAAAGGCTATCAAAAAATAAATAGTGGAGCCAGGCAGAAGTAAAATGGACTGTCTCATTCGCCCAAACCAATATTGACTCAACCGCTCCACAAGTGTATAGCTTATGTTAGGTTTTTGTTATTTTTATTGTGCGTTTTGTAATATAAATCATATAGATGTACATATATACCTTATTTTTAAAACTGTGAATATTTTGTTAATTATCTCTGTTAATTAAGTAAGTCTTCTTTGTTTATTCTCTAATGTAAAAACATTTAAAAAAAGTAGATTGTTAAGTGTCCTCGGCACGGGTAACCCCAGTGAGGTCACATTATTTTGATTATTAATTTTAGTTTGTAAGAGAGAAATATGAATAAATAAATGAACAAATAAATTATTTTAAGCGTCCAAGAAGAAGTTTAAAAATTGGAAAATTATTTTCAAGCGTTGCCTAGTATGTGAAATAATTCAGTTAGATGAATATTCATAATAATAAAGGTTTCAGCTCTTTAACTATCTACAAATAATCAACAAATGGCAAAATTGAAGAAATATGGATGTTTAAACATAGGCAAAATGGTGAATGTTACACATTGTGTAAAGTGGGCACTTAAACTTATCTTTTGTTCCATTATTATGTACAATAGGCAGTTAACATAAACGTATACGAAGGGAGAGATTAAAGATAACGCGGAGCAGAAGTATACCTATGTGTGTTCGTAATGTTATGTTCATGAAGTAAGTGGATGTTCGCGGAGTTTAAAGTTGTCCTGCTTTGTGTCACACTTTCCAGAAACTTCAAGTCTTCTTCACATTAGTTAACAAGCTAAACCCTTATACATAGCTTAGAAGTTGGACATAATACGATACTTCCCCCTACGCTGGCACTGCGCTGGTGAGACAGGACGAAGATACGAGGAAATGTGGCATTTTCGAGAACAAAATGATAACTTTACTCATTTAGATAACTCCCCGCTGTATATTAAAATACTCCTAATGAGAAAATTTACTGCTAGGGAAAATTGGATATTAAAAATGTTTTCTTAGACGCAGTAAAAAATAGACAATGTTTATTATGAATGCAAATAATGGGTGTGTTTTTAAAAATGTATTTTTTTCACATTTTTAAAATGTACTGAGGTTTTTTATTAAATCGGCATTCACTTTGCAACACTTCATCATAAATAATTATGAAAATAAAACTTTGTTATTAGTGTTACACATTTTTTTTATTTTACAAGCACACTACTATAGTTTCGGGAGAGCACTCCTTCCATCGAGGTTTTTTTTATATCACCCGTCAATGGGAGGAGTGCTCTCCCGAAACCATAGTAGTGTTCTTGTAAAATAATAAGTTTGTGTAACACTAATGACAAAGTTTTATTTCCATAATAACTTATACTGGAGTTCTTTGCTATAGGTTCTAATTAGCTAGGAAATTCCTGTGTTAATTTCACTTTTTTTTTTATCAAAATATGATAATAATAAAATCAAATCACAAGACAGGTGCCACCGTTTTGTAGCGACAATTCACGGACAGTGTATACTTGTAATGCTAAGTGTAGGGTATTGTTCCAATAGAACAAACCTTTTGAACTTTTTCGAAGATGGTGAATGGTAATTATATTTATTTATTTATACATTTCATAATATAAAAAAAAAAATATTCACTTTGCATAGCTATATGAAACAGTACTTACAATTTTCGTGTTATATTACTTTAAAATATTTTATTATTTAATTTGTTTTTATATTTTTTCTTAAATTGTTTAAACATTCTACTGAATATGTTGTATAGTTTTTAGGTTTAATTTTTTTATAAATCTTGAGTAAAGGGAAATTTATGTTTTTTTTTTAAAAATACTAAGCGAAATATGTTAGTATTATACATTTTTGTAAAAGGCAGATTTGCCATTTATCTTAGTAAAATAATAATAAAATAAAATAAATCTAATTATCTACGAAATTAAAGAGCTTGCTGAAAAAATACCGAACAAGTAAATAACGAAATTGAAATGACATGCATTAAAGCACCCGATGCGCGATGGTAACATTAAATTGAGCAAGCAGATGATTTAGCGAAAAAAGCTTCCAAAACGAGAACTTTCCCCTACCTTTGACCATACTTCTATGCCATACCTTCGGTCAAAGAGGATTGGCCTACTACTCAGTTAATGTGTAAAATCTACTTCCATTATCCATAAGTTAGTTACTTACACTTAGTAAGTTCTCACAATATAAAATTACTATTAAAGAAATGGATAGTGGAGATGGGTTGCACACGGATCGATGAGTGGATCAAGCCAAATAGGTAAAATATGTGTACTGTTCATAAAAATTGTTCTATTGGTCTATATAAACTGGTTATATTTTTTATAATTGTTTTAGTTTTTAACTGTTTATTATGTTAATGATAATAAGTTTAATTTGATTAATTACGTTTTTTTGTTGTTATTATTATTTTAACTTTGTGAAATAGCAAATTTAAAGAATGTTTCACATTTTTTGTAAAATGTTTCCCTCGGCGCGGGACACCCCAGTGAGGGGACATTATTCTGTATAATAAAAGAATACAACTAATGTAAAAGTATAAATAGATAAAATAAAATTCATAAAAAAATAGAGCAAGAAAAATTATGTAATACTGGGAACAAAAGTTATTTATCACGTGATAAAGGCAAAATAACGAAATTGATTTTCAAAAATTTAAAGGATGCCGAGATATAAGATACTTTTGGACGGACTTACGAGCTAACGCAAATTCTTTCAGGTCACAAATGCTTTCCAAAATATCTTTATCGATTCAAAAAAAGAGATAATATTGCTGCCCTTGCGATGTACTCATCTCTTAGGACGTCCTTCATACATTACGCGATGGTCCTATGTTTGACGCCGAGTTCCACCATTTTCTGAAAACCTTCGTTATAAAAATGAATAAAATAAATGAAGGATCGGACCCAGGCCCGTGAAAAATAACTATTGTATAATGTACCAGGAAAAAACGATTGTATGCATTAGCAAAGCAATAACCGGAATAAGTGGTAAAAAATAAAAAACAATCAAGATTAGAAAACATACCGATAAAAGTAAGAATTGAAGCATTGATCAAAATTAGAAAATATACCCTTACAAATTTTACACAAATGTAAATGCTTATATTAATAGGAAATATAAAATATTAAACTCATGCGAGGCTTTACTACTATGCGTTTTATAAATTATTTTCTTACAATTGTGTTTTTTGTTTGTTTTTTTATTTATTGTTATTGTTTTTTTTCCATTTAACACTAGGTTTACATAAATAACAAATACTAAATTCACTATGACTTAATAGGTGCTTATATTTGAACACAATTTTTTTGTCAATAAAAAATGAGAAAATTAAAATAAAAGTATTTGCTATTCATTAAAGAAATAAGTTATTGAAATTTGATTTCTTTATACGTAATTTTTGATCTACATATTTCATTATATATTGTATAAAAAATAGTTTAGGTATGTATTATATTAAGGGCCCTACTTAGGGTATGTATTACATAAAGGGCCTTACTTATAAACCTGGTGTGACGTTATGCCTGGGCATAATTCTATATAAAGTAAGGCCCTTAATGTAATAAAATAAATATTTTGGAATACAAATATTATTTTTATCCACCTCTAGAGTACTTTCTGAATATTTTTGTCCAGTACTTATAATAAAACATAACGCGTTACGTGGCGTTATATAAAGTTATTGCGAAAAGCTCTCTCGTTCTTACTAAAAGCTGCATTTTACGAATACGAAAAGTGCCATATGTTTATATTTTATTCATAAACAAAAATACAATAACTTATCGCGGTGTTTTTCAACCTTTGGGTTGCTGGCATAACCAAGGCAAAAGGAATGAGGAAGAGATGAAAAACTGGCATTCTAGGGGGGCTCCTTCACCCCTTACAATTATTTAATTTAATTTTTGTATTGCTTGTGACTGCGACCCACAAGCGAGGCTAAAATTGCCCTGGAGGGAGGGAGAGGAGGTCTTGAGCTATTTTTCTATTCGCAAGAAGGTAGTCGCGTATTCGAAAAGGTTATAGATATGATATTGGAGCCACTTTATTTATACTAGATCCATTAATTAAAGTTTGAAAAGCAATTCAAAAAACATTTCAGTATCATTCAGAACCACTTTTAAAAAAATTAAAAGTTTTGAATGTGAGACAGTCATTAATAACGATCCTGTTGAAAGATGTCCATGATAAGAAACCTCAACTAGTTAAAATTCACTTAAAAAAACCAGAGCCATAAGGAAAGGTAGTCTTGTGGTTCCTCAAATAAAGGCAATTTTTGCCCAAAGACACCCAAGATTTATAGGACCTTGATGCTGTAATAACTAACTAACTAACCATCACGCCATTTCCCCAGAGGGGTAGGCAGAGAGGATAGAACGCCACACCACTCTGTCCTGGCACACTTCCTTTGCTTCCTTCACATTCATACATCTTCTCATGCACGCACGTCGATTATTCCGACTTTTCACATGACCACTTTCAAGAATTTGTTGTACTTGATCATGCCATGTCTTTCTCGGCCTTCCTCGACTTCTACAACCAGACACATTCGCATCATAAATCTTTTTAGCCGTTCTTTCATCATTCATTCGCTCCACATGACCGAACCATCGCAAAAGACCTTTCTTAATTTTGTCGATAATGCTTAACTCAGCCTTGCATTCTGCTCTAATTTCGACATTAGGGCACCTATCATACATTGTTTTTCCGCACATTCGCCTGAGGGATCGCATTTCAACAGCATTCAGTCTACTTTCGTCCCTTTTTTTCAAACTTCATGCTTCGCTTCCATACATTAGGGTTGGTACCAGAACTCCATTATGAACTGCTAATTTAGCTTTAATAAGCTACATTAAAAAAATTACTCATTCATCTAATAATAAATTCCCAGCAGAAGTTAAAGAGTGGCTCCTCAGAATTGGAAGAAGTCAGCTGAATGAGGTTTTAAAAATAATGATTTAATGCTGCCTTTAATTTTCAATATTTAATGTCTATTTTTCAATCATTAAATTTAAGCATAACTTTTAAATGTGTAATTATCTTTACTTACGTTTTTACTTTTTTTTTAGTTTTTGAAATTAAAAAAAAAAAAAAAAGATTTTTATTTTATTTTATTTCCTTTTATCATTTATTCTTTTAAATCTAGTGTTTTATTTTTCTTATCATAGTTTTAAATATTTTAAGTTGTTCATAAATCAACAAAATTTTGAGTTCATCCAAATTTTTGTAGACAAGGACTGGATTCAACTCCTTGGGGAGCTGTTAATATTAACATATTACAACAGAGATGAAGAACACTGGTGAAACACTGATGAAAAAAATAATAATCTGGCGTTGCCTAGTATGTAAGTGAAATAATTCAATTAGATTAATCTCACACGCATAAATAAAAGTTTCAGCTCTTTTACTTCACAAACCAGCCAATGACAGGTCATAAACCCTGTAGATACCTAGACTTCTATATTACTTTCTCTAAAATGTTCTTCATATCTGTTGTAACATGTTTTTATTACAGCTCCCCAAGGAGTCGAATCTAGTCCTTGTCTACGAAAATTTGGACAAACTCAAAATATTGTTGATTAATCGACCCGGTACATAAAGAAGTATAGATATTGAAAAAATATCATTTTTAGGCGTTGCCTGGTATGTAAGTGAAATAATTCAATTATACGAATCTCACCCGCATAAATAAAGGTATCCGCTCTTTAACTTCACAAACATCAACATATGAAAGAATAAAAGGAATATAGATGTTCAAATATAGACAGAATCGTGTATGTTACAGAATGTGTAAAGTGGTCACATAAATCAGCCAATGACAGGTCATAAGCCTTGTGGATGCCTAGACTTCTATATTACCTTCTCTTAAATGTTCTGAAGAGATGAATCTCTGTTGTAATATGTTTATTTGTACATAAATGTTTTTAGGGTTCCATTTTTCTTTATTTGTATTACAATGTTATATATATATATAAATATATATTTTGTTTCATGGCAGTAAGTGACATGAAAGTCACGTGAGGAGACCACAGAGGAGATGGACTGACGGCATTGTCGAACTCGCGGGACATGGATGTAAACAGGGTGTTTAGGACAGAAAACGTGGGAAAAATTGCAGACGGCCTCTATCCAGCAGTGGATTAAAATGGGGTGATAGGAAGATGAAGAAGACTAATTGGATTTAAGCATTGACAAATTGACTCTTAAATTCACTTAATTATTATATGAAATAAATTTTACTGTCAAGCTGTCAGTAAATTAATTTTTTGTATTAAAAAAGTCTTCAGCATTTGTTTGAGTGATCACATTTTTTCTGCTGAATTTATTCAGTTTTTGGCTCGATTTCTTTCTATTTGCTATTTGCTTTAATATTCCTTGTTTACAAGGGAAAGAATCCAAGCACTCTTTGACTAGATTTCGAACACTTACCTTTTACCTTTTCTCAATATCTTTTCCTTCCTTTTCTGTAAAACAAACCCCCTAAATAAATGTTCTCATATTTTAGTTTCAAACATTTACGAATGTCCACTTATTATTTTTAATTCCGTATTTTTTTATAAAATGTACTATTTATATATACATATATTTACATAAAATATTAATTACCAAAATAAATTTTAAAAAAATACATCCTAAAATTAAGCTCTAACATAAATTGGAAAAAATGCTCACAAAGACTTCAGCGTCTGAGCGTGGGCCATTTTTTATATATTATTAATAAGTTTATAGCATATAAATATGACATGACTATGAAAAGAATCGAAAAGAAAAAGAAACGAAAAATAAAATTACCATATGCTGATATTATGAAAACAGGATTTATTTGCAGTATGCATTTTATTTTTAATTTTTTTATATTTTTAATAAATCTGTTCCTTCCATGCTAATCCAAGACCTCAAACCTACTTTAAACTGTACCAGTGATTGAGTGTTTTGTTATTCTATAGTAAGAAGATTGATTGTTATAAATTGACTATTTTATATGAAATGACTTCCAAAGAGAATTGTGGTCCCGTGGTTCGTGTCTCGGGCTCACGGATCAGAGGCTCGTAGTTAGAACCACAATCTACCGCAACTTGATTTCTATTTTCTTATGGTAAGTTATTAACAACTCATTGGAAATTGAAATATTGGGGTTAATCATAAAAACACAAATGTATCTTTCCCTCAAATAAAATAAAAAGTTATATCGAAACGAATATTTTTGTTTGTCTTCAATGGTGAAGGTGTTAAACGGGATTTGCATTATAGTGTAATTAGTAACATTGAAAAAACTCAAGATTTTGTTTATTTAGGCTTATCTATCTCTGCGGGTGGTGCATGCACTTAAGACATTAAAAGACGTTTCCAAAATATTCATAGTTCGTACGCTTGTGTTCCCAATATTCTTGTATGGCCCAGAAACGTGGACAATTAAAGCACTTGAGCAAAAGAGGATAGATGCCTTCGAGATGTAGTGTTAGCGTCGAATGCTGAGAATACCGTGGACAGCCAGAAGATCAAATGTCTCCATACTGGAAGAACTCAATATAAAAGTTCACCTATCGGCCATATGCTGCCATCGTATGCTGCAGTTCTCTAGTCACATAGCTAGACGTGACCCAGAAAATCAAGAGAAAATAATAATCACGGACAGTGTGCCAGGACGAAGAAGCAGAGGCAGAGCTGCAGCTCGATAGATCGACCATGTGAAAACAACCTCACGGGTGACCCTATATGGAGCTGTGTACAGGTTGCAAAGCCTTGAAGAGTGGAGGCGCTTTGTTAATGGAATGGCTGATGAGAGTACCGATGTTTATGACCCTCAGAACTAAGGAACGTCAGAGAAGAAGTAATTAGTATCCCGACGAAGAGACGAGTACGTGTTGGAACTGGTAGGTACAGACAAGTCAGTAAGTAGTTATACTGACATTGACTAACATTTTTTTTAATGCTTTAAATATTATATACATCATCATCATCATTTTATGTATGCTCCGTAGTTGAAGCAAATGATGTCCACAAAGAGCTCCTAGGCATTTTTGTCAGCTGCCAGCTCCTGTCCATCGTCTCAAGTCATGTTTGCGTCCCGCAGTTCTAACATAAACTGCCGACAAACAGTCAGCAGTGGACGTGCAAGATTTCGATGACCTTATATCCATAAAACTATATTCATTTATAATAAGTAATGATTTATTTGATTCTTAACTTTTTAAATTATGTTCAAAGCATTAACGTTGTTAGTAAATATTAGAATATGACCACTTACCGACTTTTCAACCAATCGTGTAACGTTCAACTACTCAGCCCCTCCCCTTCAATACCACCCCCCACACATTCTGCGACATACCGCTAAATTTTATTGACCTTATTTAAGTGCTTGTTCACACATGGTGGTGTTACACGCCCTTTAACTCCGCATGTAATTTATGTATTTTTTGGTAATAACTTTGTATACTATGGTGACGGTAAATGTGAAAGTGTATTTTAGTATTTACATGTCGGTGTAATGGGTGTCCTAACAAAAAGACGAATACGTCTCAAAACCGGTAAGCAAAAAAAGTCAGTAGGTGTTTAATAATAATATAAACTAAATTTTTTTTATTTACAGGGCTTATGATCTGTCATTGGTTGGTTTAGAGGTTACTTTACAAAATGCGTTACATTCAATATTCTGTTTGGGTTTAAACATATATTTTCACTCAAATCTTTCATCTGTTGACCTTCGTTTTATAAAAGTGCTAAAACCTTTTTTAATGTGGGTAAGATTAGTTTGGCAGAATTATTTCACATACTAGGCAACGTTTGTACATATGATACTTTTCACTTTTTGTATTTTCATTACTATTTTTTTTTTACTAAAGTAACTTAATTATTGTTTCTAAAAAATAGTGTGTATGTAGCGTAATTAAGTGAAAACGTCCAAAAAAATACAATATCTGAAACAATGCCAAAAATGTATCCAAAGGAAATACTGATCAAAATCTAAGAAAATAAATATAATTGATAATCTTTTTGTTAAGGAATTCAAAGGAAAATCTATCAATATAAGCGAGGAGGGATTTTCTAAAGCAAAAATGTCAAGTACTTACCTGAATATTGTTGATGGTTATGTAAAATATTTTGTCATTTGTTGTATTGCGAATGTCTTCACTTAAACATTAATAGCTCATTTAAATTTTATGTCCAATTGTTCAAAACATTGACACCATTATTTATTTAAGATATTTCAAAATTATTTTAATTTTTTTAGACAAAGACTCAATTTAACCCTTTAAAAAAATATTATGGTTAACATATAAAAACAGAAAAAGAGAAAATTTATGATTTCAGTCCTTGTCTACAAAAAAATTGGACACATTATCATGGTATTGTGGGGGTCACAGTCCATTGATCGATGACACACACGTGTGCAACGATTTCATCTGAAATATAGAGCAACGACTGATGAAGTTAATCATCATTTTATATCGAATACGATACATAATATTCTGCGAGAATAACAGCATTGCATATAAAACATCAGTTTTAATAGAATTAACGTTCTGTTGTATATTTGCGCTATAAAGACATGAAAAATAAAGGAACGTGGCCTATAAAGAGACTACAGGGCGTAGTCACGTCCAACAAGGCGTAGTCACATGCAAGTCAGCCCAAGGAATCAGGCCAACCAAGTCATTTTAATGCAGTCACTCTGTTCCAGCACGTAGTCCAAGTTCTGTCAATTCAATTCATCATCGCCATTACTCTCGAGTCCCGTAAAAGTTCTGTTTTTTTTTTAGCCATGAAATAAATATACCTTGGAACACCAACACCGTTTTTTCGGTTAATCGCCAACTGGGAGAAGATCACCATAACAACACTCACCATAAATCCCACAGTATTAAACAAAGCAAGTACCATGCCCAACTTTGTCAACATTGTTGTGTGACAGTAACAGAGTTATATTGGACTGGTTGCATTTGTTTTTTGCCCAGTATTTGACCGAAAGATTAACTTTAAGACCTTTTTGATTTTCAATGAAAATATTCATGCTTGGTATAAGCCCAAGAGACAGGGTAAAAAATGAAGAAATTAGGAACAAAATCAGAATATCAGAAATCATGGATCGCGTAGCAAGACTGAAGTGGCAATAGGCAGAACATGTTGCGAGACAAGACCTCACAAGGTGGAATCCTACAATTTTAAGATTGAGACCATAAGAGAATAAGAAAGGCGTCGGAAGACCTCAAAAGGAAGGTCCGACGATATGGCTGCGGTAGGGGGTAAAAATTGGCTGCAAGCAGCAACCGACCGAAAGAAATGAAAGGATAGAGAAGAGGTTTATATCCAGCAGTGGAGGACAAAAGGCTGAAGAAGAAGAAGAAAGAAGATTTGGCATACTGACAAACACGCAGACTACGCTTTATTCCATAGAAAAACTGCTTCCATCCCAATCAATATGTAGTTCTAATGAGTGGAGACCAAACTGCAAAATATTGACATTGATTAAAAATAGATTACCTTGCTGACATGAGGGTTATCTTAAAAGACAAACATCTACTAAGATACAAACCCTGCAATGAGTTTCTGTACTCCAGAGACCTAATCTTAAAATAGACTTAGTATTTATTTGCTAGTGCACTCGGATATATCAATGTTACTATCCCACAGTAATGTTTAACAAAATGGTCAAGGTATCTACTTGGTAAATACCAATATAATACTAAAAAGACTGAGTTGTTTTAAAAACAAATATAAACTCAATGCTTTAAGCATTACAACTTTTGTCTGTATTCGTGCAAATGAAAAATGCAGAGATTTTTCATTTGGCCGAAATTTCATTTAATTGAAAAGTCTCTAGAATTTTCTACACTGACATATTGAAGCGTTCAATATAGCCACGTTATTGTCGAACAAAAGTTTTTAGTTCGGGTATTTCTCCCGCCCAAAAGTGTATTCCACTTAGTTGTACACAATACTGGCGGGGTACTTCCTTGTCGGTAGCTTGTCCCCGAAGGGTGGACCCTCGGAAGTGGTTCCTACTATAACTTTGTCGTGTATGGAGGCTGGAAGTATTCAATTTGTTTCAGCCTCCGGCTCGCTGAAATCAAACCGTTTTCATGAATTTTTCAGACGTGAATAGTAAATATTCAAAGGGGTCATCAAATAAAAATAAAGGAAAAATGAACAATTCGCATGAAGGACTTCATATCTTTCTGCCGAGAAAACAAAGAAATTAGGTTATTCCAAAGGTCGATATTCAAATAGAGACGGAAAAATAAATATTATGACAAGGAGAAAATAGAGAATCGTGAAATTTATAAGTACATCGCGCACGACCTGTCATTTTTGATTTGAAGTACCACTTTTTAAACACTGTTAATATTTTAACAAATTATAGGAGATACAGATCCGGAAAACTTTTAGAGATGGAAGTATGAAAGTCTACTCATTAACAGGTTGAATGAATTGTCATTGGCTGGAGTCAAGTGTTTCACTCATACAAAAAACCAAAGTTTATTTGTCAATAAACGAGTTCAATTTTGAAGTAGTCAATTTTACGTTTAGCAAATTTAAAACACAATACAATTTGAAATAAAAATGTTCAATTCCTTCACAACATTAGATAAAGGCCAAAAATGAGATAAACTTGAAATTTTAGAAATAAACCGCTTAAAGAATTGCCCTGAAAAAATAATTTATTTTTTTTACTTTATTAGGTAACCGAACAGTATGTACACATATATTGCCAATTTCTTTGTATATTAGTGTAAGAAACTCATGCACACGCCAAAAAAATGTTAACACTTAATACAATAATTGAAATTATGTTCAATATAACAAATGTAAAAGAAACGAAATGAAAAGATATGTTTATAATAATAATAATAAAGTTAAATGTCTGCTTCTCTCAAAATTTCTATAATTTTTGACCTAAATTTACATACATTGTCACAAAAAATATCAGCCTCGGTAAATACATTGTTATGTTGGTCGCATATTTTAGGTATTGTAGATCGTTAAAAATAGTTTGTTGACGCGTTTTCAGTGTAAAATAGAAGATTTTGTCCAGTCGGTCTAGATGGCATACAGAATGGTAGTCTTTCAAGTGGGTTTGGAGAATCAGTTTTATTATTTATTGATTTGAATAAAATAACTGGTCTAACATTATTCTTCGATCTTTAAGACCGTTTATTCTACTTAATAATATTAAACGATCAAGTAACACACGTGCATTCTCCATTATTGTATCCATTAAAGAGCAAACAATGAAACTAATCGATAAGAATTAACTGCCGGAATTGTTTTGCTTTCAGAGAATCACTTAATTACCCCCAGGCCCGGAGACAGAGCTATCGATGGAACTACCAACCAGCGGCCCCTGTTATAGTTTTAATTAAATTTAAATACATGTTATTCAAATACAATTTCATTATAAAACTTCATAAAATTATATATTTTACACCATTTTTTATTATATACATTCAAACAAAACTTATATTCTTATAATTGTTATTACCTTATACTAAAATGATTTTAATTTAAATTCTTTTATTCCCTAATTATATATAATCATAGTTTACAACCCCTGCTTGCACTTGTATATAACAACGAAATTTGTATAGTCTCCCACCAGTCTGACGATGTCGGTCACTGGTAAAAAAACTGTAAAAAAATTATCAATAAAAGTGTAATAAAAGTATTTTTATTATAATAATTAAAATGCAGTTCCACCAAGAAATGTCAGTAGGAAAACTCAATTTTATTAAATTCAATTTTACCACTTTCACTGCCCCTTTGACGGTGAGTATGGCAAATTATGTGGAGGGTCTATTTCCGATATTTTCATTCATCCTCATGACCATATTGCAAACATGAATAGCAGCAAAAACTGTATTTACTTGTGTCACAATAGCCGAAGTCCATTTTTGTAATTTATACATTTTTTCGTTATAATTATCGCTTTATTTTTCGCGAAGTGAAGAAAAGTTGAGAAAATGTGGATATTTAAGCATAGACAGAATGGTGTGAATGAACAATAACGCATGGCTTATATTGTCGAAATCAATGAAGATGGTGAATATTGCTTTAACATTTATTATAATCTTTATATTTAATTATTTTTTGCTCATAATTATTCGTAAAATCTTGCGAAGTTGCAAACAACGTTGCGAAGGCATTATGTGACATTTAAAAAAAATAATTCTGAAGCTCATTTGGAGCCACTGACACAAGAACTCATGGATTAAGCAACATATGTTGTTCAGACCAGCCCGTCCTTCCCATTTCCTAGCACAATCCATGTTACAATAATTCTTCGTGTGAGTGCCGAAAAATATTATACTTTCAGTACACAATTTAACATCAAACGAGTGAAGAACGTTTTCTTTCATCAAAATCTTTCATCAGGCAAGCTGTGCCAGCGTCCATTTAGACCGCCAGCTCCATACGAGCTGTGCCAGGTTCCAACACTCATCACGCCTCATCATCGGCAGGTTAGTGAAGTTGCGCAACCTGCCTTCCAAACTATACAGTCACACATCTCGTCCACTTCTCAACATATCTCTTTTTGAGAACGAAAACGACAAAACTAAAAAAAAAACTAAAAATGAGTTAAGATCATAAACCAATTTATGGACATTATCCATCTTACTGCGTTTAAAAAAACGCAACATTCGGGTGGAAATAGGACGAAACCGTTTTATCGGTCTCTTTACAAGTCGAAGAATTTAGATTCCGCGTCAGTACAGAAGCGACGCAATTAGTGATGTGTTTATTTTGCTGTGTAAAGGACGCAACGCAGAAAAACATACATTGACTGAAAGCCAATTGAGTCGATTTTATTCCGATACAAATGAAATATTTACTTTTTTTTTTAAAATACCAATTAAGCTTTGTGATTATTTCGTCCCGACTTACCGATAATTTTGGTGACTTATTTACTTTAATGTCATTTTGTGAATAAATAAATACATGTATTTGGTGACCAGATCTGACCTTATAAAACTATTTTATTGTTTTATTTATAGAAGTGTTTTTGTTTTTTTTTTTCAATCTAATAATGACTTAACAAATAAATGTCTTTTTAAACTTATTATAATTTATTTTTATGCCCAGAATTCATAGGTCTGCCAACAAACATACCAGTCTTGATTCTTTGATAACAAGTTGTCTTCTTTCATTCGGTCACTAAATCGAATCTGAA
Source organism: Micrasema longulum (assembly GCF_059751315.1). NCBI lineage: Eukaryota > Metazoa > Arthropoda > Insecta > Trichoptera > Brachycentridae > Micrasema > Micrasema longulum. Next base: position 540,360 of record NW_028277406.1, read on the forward strand.
TTAAAACACCTCTCTCCCGCTTCCACTCTCACCAAGACTACTATTTACAATTATGTCTTTCTAATTTCTTTTATAATATTTTTCTATGTACGAGTATAAATATGTCCTTAAAATTGCTCAATGGGCGTATATATAAAAAAAAAAAAAAAAAAAAAAACATTTTAACACTGAATTTGGCAAATAATTTTTTTCTGGATTCAAAAAATATTTATCATCGCTACGCGAAAAATTAATGTGACGCCAATACAGCAATAAATCTGAAATCTGTATCTTACTCTTTCATACCGATAACCATAGAACTAACTAAGGTTTTCATTCCCCTATGCCCAGAATTCTTAGGTCTGCCAACAAACGTACCAGTCTTGATTTCTTTGATAACAAGTTGTCTTCTTTCAAACGATCACTGAATCAAATTCAATTATAAACACCTCTCTCCCGCTTCCACTCCCACAAAGTCTACTTTAAACCATTGAGTCTTTCTAATTTTGGTATCATAATTTTCTATGTATAAATGTGTCCATAAAAATGCCCATTGGGCGTATGTATAAATTAATAAATAGAAGAGAGCACAAAGATATAACTTATAACAAGAAAGACACAGAAGCTGTTTTGTGACTTGTGTTAGTGTAAAACAGATTCAGTCGGTTATCGACAGTAATGGGTGACGCACGCAAGATTTTTAATTTAATTTACTAAAACAGGGTTCAATTAAATATTAATTTATACGAATTATGGAAAAGGAATTATTAAAAAAAAGTAATCAGTGAGAAACGGCTTAAAGTAAATTACGGTACGGAGTACCATACGCGTGTTTTATCGTTTTTCCCAATTGCGCGTGTAGTTAATTGTGAAGGTTAATAATACAAACGATTCATTAAATAATCATAAAATACCTTACTCAAAAGAACTAATATATATAGGGATATTCCAACACCGGTTTACATCCCGACATTATCTTTCGTTACAAAAATACGTAGGTACGTAATAACTAAAACATTTCCAAGGCTTTAAAATCACTAAAACATACCGGAAAGGTCGTATTTCTGTAACGAGCTGGCAGTCCGTTAATCCGCCATCCCTTATTCTGTTAGTTCCGTTACTGTTACAGACTGCGGTTGCCGGAAGAAGAGAAGGCGCACGAGCTAACGGCCCAAAGAAGAATTGCGCCCCTAAACGGAATAAAACAACTGACCGTTAGAACGACTTGCTTACAGAAATTATTTCCGTAAACGAATTCATTATTTACTTCCGGGAAATACACAATAGTTTAAATGACGTAATAACAGAGGTTGAAAGCATTTTAACCTTTAACATATTGTTTTAAAAAACTTCTTCTAGTCTCTATGCGGTAAGATGAGGTAAAGAAACGATCGCATGGTTATCTCATTCTTTTTTAATTTTCTTAACTCTTGTGTGGCTGTGATATTACACCAGTCGACATAAGACACAAGACTTAATATATCTCTCTTATTTTTTTGAATGATGAATTCGTACTTTTTGTTATATTCAAATGGACATTTTCACATTGGATTTAAAAATTAAATATTGTATGACTATGCTGGATGTTAATACAAAAAAATATTTATCCTTGCTACGCGAAGAATGAATGTCCGCTAACTCAGCAACACATCTGTAATAGAGAAAGCACGACGATATAACTTATAACAAGGAAGACAGAGACGCAGTTCTGTAGCGGGCTTTGTGCAAAACAAATTCAGTCTTCAGTCGGTTGATGACAGTGATGGGGGACGCACGTGCGTACTATGAGCGGCGTATTTATAATTTTTTATTTATATTACTATTACGGGGCTAAATTTAAAATTTATTTTCATAAATTATGGAGAAAGAATTATTAAACAGTATGTCTCCATGTTTTTTTGTCTGAACTTTAGAATGTTGCATCTTTTACTAGTGGTAACACGATGTTACATAACCGCGCGCAAAGGGATTATATACCACAGTATTTTTAGAGCTGAAATTATATGTGTCAGTTGTCAAATGAGATAACATCACTTTCTCTCAAATAGTGAATGTTTAATATAATATTTGTCATTTTCTCTATCTCAAAAAACTCCATCGAGTCACTGTGTGCCAACCTGAGGTTAGGAAATGATACGGTGTATCTTTTCAACTTCTTAAAATTATGTGTGTCTCGTTTTGTAATCTAATTAGATGACATCCCTTTCTCTCAAATAATGAATGTTTTATACATTTAGGGTGCTCGATATTTTGTCATTTTCAGAGAACCCAGTGGACAAAATACTTCATTTAAAAATATATCTAAACATGTGTGCCGAGATATTATAATTAAATGATATTTGTAACCCCTGTTACATCACAGGAATATAGATAAGAGTGTGCCGATGATGCATGAAATTTTTAGTTTTTTTAGATATCAAAGTGAAAGGGGTCTAAAAAGTTGCATTTTGGATCACATTGAACGAAAAAATTATTAAAAAAAATATTTTTACTGCTTTTGGCCCTCAACCGAAGTTTGAAGTTTATCACTGTCTGAACATTTTGTTTTATATCTATGTTAATAATTTGTTTTTTGTTAGTTAAGATATAATTTAAACACATACAAATTCGAACACAATTTAAAACTACAGAAATGCAAAAAGTTTACACTCCGCGGAACTGATTTCGTTAAGCGCCTGACTAATATTGACGAAAACAATGGCTCATTAAAACCATGCCACCCATTTATTACCGAACAAAGTACAACTCACACCCTTAGATGTTTATTTAAAAAGGTTTAATGCACATTATAAAATTTAATTGGACTGATTTTCTTACTCTTATTTTCTTACAAAATGACAGCCGGTTAATCGTAATAAATCGACTTTTTCGAAAACTTCAAGCTCTGGTTGAGAGCCAAAAGTACAATCGAATATTAAAAAAAATATTTTTTGCATTCCGAGTAATTCAGAAGTAAACTTTTTAACCCCCATTCATTTTAAAATTCGGAGAAAAAAAATATCGGCCCTTTCATTGGCTAGCTTAAAAGCTCAATTTTCACCCTGTTTAACATTAACCATTCTAAAATACTTAACTTTGTTATTAAATTCTTAGTGAAATTCATTGTTATTTACAATACAAATAAAAGAGGAGTGATACTTTAGTCCACAAATTAAAAATAACCTAAGATTATTTTCATCGCTTTCGTGAGATTTTGAAACTGGTCTCAAAGATTTATTTCCATTATGAGCACACAGAACACTGGACTAATCAAACTCCAGGTGACAGGCCTGCCAACATAGATACACAACATGGTTCTTACAACCGGAAACTTCAAACTGACACACTCTGACCACCATAGATTCGATTCCGGTTGCTTTCAAAACGATATTTTTAACCACCTTTAATATTTAACGTTAAATTGTTCAAATTGTCACAGCTTTGTTCAAATAATATTGTTCGGCATTCGTTGATTGTATTTTATTGATTTACATATTGTTTAATTTATAAATAAAACCCTCAACAAAATATGTAGGCTGAAAAGTTTTATTTTAATCTTGCAAAAACACATAGATAAAATTGAATAAACACATTAAAAACTGTATTTTTACTATTATGGACACTGAGTTTCAACTCGATAGCTGCTCTGAGGTAAAATTTCTAAATAAGGAAATCGAGTGGAGATATGTCCACCTCGTTGTGAAGTGGTTGGTGTGACCGCTTAATATTGTCAAAGTCTTGGATTCTTTTATTTCAGGCAGGGTAGACGTGATATATTAATTTTTAAGGTTGTGAAAACTGCAATATTTCATTGTTATTGTACTAGCATCTGAAACCTAAGACTGATCACCTTACTTTCATGTAAGAGATGGTCAAAATACAGTGCAATTGATAGACTAATGCAGTATTCCATGCACCAATGGGGGTGAATAGGGAATGATAATAAAATTCATAAACCGTTTAATTTTTAGTAATAAAACGAATCAAGAAATATTACAAAATACTTTTATGTACAAATTCTCATTTTATTCTTAAAAATATTCATTGCAATAAATTAGAAAAAAAGTCTTGGCATACAATGGAAATGTTTTTCCTTTTAAACGGAGCCTATTCAAAAACAGCGTAAATTTACGATTTTCTTTATTCCTGAAAATGTATACAAAAATGCGCTCGAACCCGGAAGTTGCATATAGGGGCTTATTTCACGGCCTATATTTTATATTGCGAGAACAGAAAAACGACGTAAAAAACCGAGGGTGGTTTCTCGTAAAAACATATTTATTAGTAATATGTGTCATGAGAATAAATTCGATATTTATTATTTATTGACATCACAATATTTTAGATAGAACTAATAATGAAAGCATTATTTAATAAAAAATAGTAAATATTAGTAAATAACCAGTCCGAGACGTACCTGTCTCTTCATCAAGACATTATACTAACATTTTCATTTCACTAAACATGTTGTCACGTTTTGGACCGGAAATATGGAAAATTTAAGAAAAGTCGCTATGGAGATCTTCCATGTTCTCTTTCGTAAAGAGTTTTCACCGACCGACTCGGTCTTTGACAATACATAAAAAATATTTTTTCAGTTGATAGAACTCACAGACTCCCCAAGGTAATGTGACAGAATTTTTCATGAAAGATTTCCAAATGGTATACTTCAAAGTGTATTACTTGTACTTGATACATATAAAATATACGGAACGATAATTTTTTTACTAGGCGACTAGAAAACTACAAAGCTACCTAACTTGGTGAATCTAATAAAATACAGTTTTCGTAGAATCTCCATCAACTTTTTGTGGAGGTCCATTGTGAAATTCCATCCAAATGGTCATCATCTTCATGATTTTTTCCTTATTGAATATACTATCCATTAAATGTTTATTTCTCCGTAGGTATTTGTGACTTCCAGTTGCTTTGAGTTTTGCATTTTAATAAAAATAATGCGTAGTTATTTTACGAGAGAACCACCAGTATGATTCAAATTAGTGGATTCATTATCCGAAATCTTAAATTTTACTTGGAAGATGAAATTGAAAAATATATTTTAACATATAATTAGAGTTACGAACATGGCATTGCGAAAAGATGAGATAAAGGGAGCCCTGTGTCAAAATTGAATAACATTGGTTGCTTGTTCAGTTCTACAGTGGTCAAGTTATGATGGGGCTTAGACTAACGATTTCGGCTCCAATATCCCTCTTTTTTGGTGAAATCTTATTTAGATTTTTGTTCACCAGAGCGCTTGAGGCGCACGTGCTTTCACTGGATCAACATTTTTGACATAAGACACTTTCAAGTATCGAACTCTTTTACCGACTGTAACGCGGGTTGCCAGTCTACAAAATAAATTACCTTTCAGAATATTAATTACCGACTAAGTAGGTACCATGACTAGAAACTATTATTATTAGAAATATGGAAGTATGGGCATTTACAGGGCTTATGACCTGTAGTTGGCTGGTTTAAGTGCCCACTTTACACACTGTGTAACATTCACCATTCTGCCCATGTTTGAACATCCACATTTCCTCAACTCTTCCATCTGTTGATCTCGACTCTAATCTACTAAACATTGTTGAGTGTTTTTTCCAATTCAAAAAAACTGTTAGAATTTTTATCACTATTTGAATCACTAATAATAACTACCAAAAGGGTTGAATCCAGTTCTCGTCTGCAAAAAAATTGTTAGACTCAGGATTTTTTTGAAAAAATATGCTAATAAATGCTACATAAAAATGTCATTTTTATTAAAAACAACTTTCTAATATCTTTAAGTGCAATCTTTCGTTATCAATGTGACTAAAATATTCGAGTAGATTTCAAAGGGGAGATTTTCTAGTGGTATTCCGTATACTCTGAAACAATTTGACTATCTAAATCTAGGTCGCTTCATTGTTGTTGCGCTTTTTTATAGCTCAGCCTCATTCCTGAAGCTTTTGAAGACTACGACACGGTACAAAAGTAAATTACGAGGGAGGGAAGGAGATTTTTTAAAAATGAAAATATCGATCGTCGTTCCAACGTAAATTTATTTAATTTGGTAATGTATCCAAAATAAAACAAGTTCACTGGATTATAATTCTACTTTATTTTTTATAAATGTAGTCATGTTCCCAATCAATTTGATTAAAATGAAATAATATCATAAAATCTGAATATATTTTTACCTTAGTTGACATTAAGCATGAATGAAACCTGTGTAAAACACCAATGTAGAGTTTCAACAATAATTTTCAAAATAAACCTGTATAAATGAAATCAATATTTTTATAATTATTATATTGATTTTAAAGTCATACCCCTTACAAATATTTTTACATAATGGAAGGTTTTTTCCTAATATAACCAAAATATTCCTCTACTATACTCAGTATACCCTAATTGAATTTTAATTACTCTACTTATTTTGGCTTGTATGGAAATCCACAAACATAAAATAGCATTTTTTCTAGTGTATAAGGAAACTTTGTAAATATTTAAGTTAGTTTGTTTGAAAATGTCCTAACAAGACGAAACGCGTCACAATATACCCTTTGTATATTTTATAAAAAATAAAGTAGAATTATAATCCAATAAACTTGTTTTATTCTGGATACATTACAAAATTAAGTATGGAATTTTACCAATTGTCTGCATACACAATAAATAGGTAAATTTATTTATTTATTAAGGATAATTTATTACATCTTTGTGATAAACATTCCAATACATTTTGCAGCTTAGGATACTCGTTCCTGACTTGATTATGTTAATTTTTAATAATAAAAAAAAACTAAATTACAACACGTTTTGTAGCTACAGAGCGTAAGAACGTCTAGAAATCTAACCCCCATGTTCACTGCACAAATAATGACTACGAATAATTTCTTAATCACAAAAAATCAACAATAATTTGATTATGTCCAATTTATTGTAGACAGGGACTGGATTCAACTCCCCTGGGACTGTTAATTTTAACATATTACAACATCAACAATATTTTGAGTTTGTCCAAATTTTTGTAGACAAGGACAGGATTCAACTCCCTGGGGAGCTGTTTATATTAACATATTACAACAGAGATGAAGAACATTTGAGAGAAGGTAATACAGAAGTCTAGGCATCTACAGGACTTATGACCTGTCAATGGCTGGTTTAAGTGGCCACTTTACACACTCTGTGTAACATTCACCATTCTGCCTATATTTGAACATCTATATTCCTTTAGTTCTCTTTAACTTCAAAAACATCAACAGATGAAAGAATTGAAGGAATATAGATGTTCAAATATAGGCAGAATGGTGAATGTTACACAGTGTGTAAAATGGCCACCTTAACCAGCCATTGACAGGTCATAAACCCTGTAGATGCCTAGACTTCCATATTACTTTCTCTAAAATGTTATTCATCTCTGTTGTAATATGTTTATATTACAACATACTTGAAGAACATTTTAAAGAAGGAAACATGAAAGTCTAGGTATCTACAGGGCTTACGATCTGGCTGGTTTAAGTGGCGACTTTACCCACTGTGTAACATTCACCATTCTGACCATATTTGAACATATTTATTCCTTCAATTCTTTCATCTGTTGATGTTTGTGAAGTTAAAGAGCTAAAATCTTTATTTATGCGGGTGAGATATATCTAATTGAATTATTTCACCTACATACTAGGCAAAGCGTGAATTTTTTTATTTTTTTATTTTCTATACTTCTTCGTGGATCAGGTGGATTCATCAACAATATATTGAGTATGTCAAAATTTTTGTGGACAAGGATTGGATTCAACTTAAACCAGCCAGGCCACTTAAACCAGCCAATGACAGGTCATAAGCTTTGTAGATGCCTAGACTTCTATATATAATCTAGATTACATGTCTTGCAGCTACAGAAAATGATGCTGGGTCTATCGCATTGGGTTCGCGTGGGTTGCCGATGATTTTTGTGTAAAACAAACAGTAGATAGAGTGTCTTCGGAAAGCGTCTAAATCTTAAAACAATGTTTTATTTTTGAAATTATTTTAATTTATACATAAATAGTGTTTATTAGTAAAGGTATAACTAGGCGTTTAAGTTTTATTTGTACAACTATCTCAATAAATACATTGAATTATAATTCAGTGCCCTATGGACCATTAGGTGCGGAAAGGGAATGATGATAATGAATCATTTTTTAATGGATTCAAATGTTTCCTCAAAGCTTCTCATCAAATACAAAAACCAGCTTTATATTCAAATTTTTATTTGGCTTGCGAAAATATTTAACTGCACAAAAGATACTTGTACAATAAATGGAAAGCATATAATATATCTTTAGACCACAAAAAACGTCTTTAATAATGTTATAAATTTTGAAATGTATACAATTTCGCTATGCCGAATACTCATTAAAATACGTTCTAAATTCTACGAAACGAAAGAAAACATTTATTTCCCATAATATGCGTGTTATAATAATATACTACTTGTATATTCTTAATATTTGTACGTAAAGGAAAATAAAAAATGTAGAAATAGCATGAAATACAATGAATAGAAAATGAAAAGTAAATCATATTTATAGTATTAAATTAAAACAGAAACGGAGAACATTTTAGAGAACGGAATATGGAAGTCCAGGCATTTATAAGGCTTAAGACCTGTCATTGAAGATAGAGGGTGGAACACAAACTACGTTGGCTTATGTTTAAACCACTGCACTACTCTGCTCCGGAATATCTAAGAAAACTATGCGTTCCAGATGAACTAGCTGACAGGCGTCTTACGCTTAGATCAGCTACGTCTGCGGCGAGAGAAAAGGTTATTATTCATCTACGCAAACAGCGCACTAGATTCAGTAAACCCGCATTTGCGGTCGCAGGCCCTATGTCATGGAATGCTCTCCCAGCAGAGGTGCAAGGCTATGAGAGTGAAGTAATTTGTAGGAAAAAACTTAAAACCCACTTGTTCTCTAATTCATTCGAATAAATCCGTAGCATATGATAACAAAATAAGTTTTTTTAATTAAATTACAAACTTAAAAGCTTAAAATAAATTTATTTATCTTTAGAATCACTATTTGAAGCACCCTTGAGGTATTACATAAGTTATCCATAAAAATAATATTAATTGGCTGTTTTAATTAGCCACTTTACACACTGTGTATCATTCGCTATTTTGCCTAAGTTTGAACATCCATACTTCGTCGATTCTACCATTCGTTGATTTTAGTGAAGTCAAAGAGCTGAAACCTTTATTGTTGAGAAGAGATTAAAAAAATCGAATTATTTCACATACCTGATCCATTTTCCAATTTTTAAAACCTCTTCTTGGACCAGTTGGTTCCATTACAATATTTTGATTTTGTCCAAATGTTTGTGGACAAAATACTGGATTTAGCTTCCTTGGGAGTCCTATAGATAATGGTTACGCCACATTTAATATATGTGTGTTACACGTTAAATTTATTTGCTACCTACTGGGCCCTGGTTAAGATGTTGCAATTCTTACTTCGAATAGGTACCACATTTTTGTATCCAGCTCAACATAATAATACTTCATTTAAACGCATACAACAAAAAATTAACAAAATAAGAAAATAACAACCGAACTGTCGTCGTATGTGCATGTGCCTTTAATATTCTCACTTTGATGCGAATAAGTTATTTTTGCGAACAATAATTATTTTAATCCACTGTGTCGTGCAAACGAATATAATAATCAAGAAACCACTGTCCAGTACTGATCCTTCCTGACCACAGGGTCTAATCCTGTCTGCCGCGAAAGAAGCCTGAACAATAATGTGCCAGAACCATAGTGCAAGGTGGGTGATTTTATTCATTTTTATTAGGGTTCGGTCGCAAACAAAGTAAAGATAAACCAATTTCCGCGAACCAGTTAGTCGAGCGTCTACAGTTTCTGCCTAGTGGCAAGATTTTGGAGTTATATTTTTATATTTTCAATTCTCATGTCTGTGTGATGTCACTGAGCTCCTCCTAAACCTTACCGATTAAAGTGCAGTTTTCAGATAAATGTAGATCTCTGCGTTGCGCGTGTTTGTTAATATTAAAATTAACAATTTAATTCGTAAAAAAATTAGGAGCATAAATGTTTTATTCATCGACCTACCAGGATTGCATTTGACGAGAATGTAAATACAAAAAATGGAAGGATGTTGTTTTTTTGTGTTAAAAAATTTGATTTTTGAATGTTTACAAACAGCATTTGCTTTTTAAAGATCCCAATCAATTTTTTTCTTTACCCTCAATATGATTTTTACCCATTTATTTCTTTTAAATAGATTTTCAGTAATGATAAAATAATATTAACTGACATCTAATACACATCTAAAAATTGCATACATACCTAAAATACATCCTTTATGGTAAAACAGAAGAGTTTGACATTTGCAATAAGTATTCTGTATTTAAAAATGAATTATTATATGTTTTAGGATTCAACCATAAACAAGTAACTAGGAACCTACTTAAAATCAATATTTGAATTATAATATTTTTAGTTTTGGAATTAAATCATAAATAAGTTCTAACCTAGGTACCCATTTATCAATAAAAAGGCTTTTTCCTTTTATTCAAATAGTTTTTTTATATTTTCATTTCTTTTGGTTACGCATGAAATGTCAAGCTCAAGCAAAACCCGGCTGGCGGTTAAAGAATGACTAAACTCGCGTTGGGCATGAGTTGAATGTTATAATTTTAGAGGGCTTAGGGTGAAACATGGTATAACTTTTCTTCATTAATACGTATTCCCGTATTTTCTCCCTTGATTATGGCACTGGAGCAGTAATTTTTGCACGATTTTGATTAGAGCACGACGAGGACTCTTAGCCAATCACACGAGGGGATAAAAACGAAAAACGAGCATTATTAAGATAGTATATTGAGAAAATATAAAAAGTTCAAATAACGCAAAAATCAATCATGTATGTCCTTATTTCTTTATGTATTTGGTAATAGAAAAAAAAAATTTTTTTTTTAATATTTTTTTTTAGATTCACAATTGGATCCGGAAGGTGGAAAATTCGAATATCAAAAAGACGTTTACGGAACCAGGAACTAATAGCAGGCAAGCCAATATTCGGGCAGGACAACATCTGTCGGGTTCGCTAGTATTTTAATATTTTGAATGTAAGATTTGTTTTTTTATTATTTTTTATTTTTATTTAGTCTTAAAATAATACAAACACAATAAATGAATGTCCTTATATTAACTTATATCTAGTTATTGTTAAAACATATTCTAATTATTAACGTCACTAAACAATATACGTACACTTAAAAAGAAAACTTCTATAAAGCTAACACGAATAAAATTACTTTTTAAAAACTAACTTATCTGCTAAACACATGTTTTTTGAAACTAACATTTAAAAGAAATAATGTTTTTTGCTTTCTTTTTTCCAATGGTATTTTTTTATAATATAACTGTACAGTTCGGTGCATCAACGAGTTCTGTTTATTTGTTTTGTAAGCGAAATGGTAGTCTTACTTCATGTTTATTTCTTGTTTCATATCCGTGTTCACATTGATTTAAAAAAAACCTTTTGAGTCAACTCTTTTGAGGTATAACCATTGATCATTTTGTGAACAAAAAACATTACATATAAATATATAAGTTAACGTACTGTCCTAATTTTTATTTGTTTTAGCATCAACTTTAATCTAGTCTATTTATTTTTTCTCAAAATTACTCTCTTAGCCCTATTCTGCAGAACAGTAAGTTTATTGTTTCCCCTTCAGTTGCCAAAAACAAAATACTACTACAATAATATATATGAGGCACAATAATATAATTATAAATCATCTTGCACGAATCTGCGGTTAGCTATCTTCTGATTCTTCCCATAAGAGAAACCTTCCTTGCTATCTTATTCGTCACATATCTTGTATTTTGGGAAAAAGTCAATCTTGAATCTATAATAATCCTCAAATATTCATCTCTTTCACTTCCTTTAATAGTTCTTCATACATCACTATTGTTGGTGAAACAGGGATTTTTTTATTTCCCATGGTCATAAACTTAGTTTTATCTGTTTTTCGCTTAAGTTTATTCTTCTTCAACCATATTTCAATATTTTCAAGGTCATATTTTAGTTGATGTTCAATGGATTCATAATTTTCTCCTGCAATATATATGTACCAGGGCATCATCCCTAATTCATTCTAAGCATTATAAAGCGGACCAATGAAATTCAAGATTGAGAAATACGTGTATGTGAACTTTAGACTATTTGCCCAGCTTTTGTGTTCTGGTTTTATTCGCGCTTAAGTGTTTTTCTTGAGAAATTCCTTCTTGGATATTTTTCGAATACGTACGATGAGTGTTGTTCTGAAAAAAAAGTAAAGTCACAGAGAAAATCAGCGACGGAACCGGGTAACGTTTTTACCATAATATCAAAGAAATCTCTTTCAAGGCAAAGTGTCTGATATTGTAGAAATCAGCGATTGTTATTTTACTATTATTTCGTGTTTATTGAGCGTCAAAGGAAAAATCGGCGCTTCTTTTGACAAAATATTTGCTTGTTATTTTTATTGAAGGCTGTGGACCCTCATAAAAGAATAGCTGATTGCCCGATTTTATATAAAAACCTTTTTGGACAAAATCAATTGACAAGCAAAGGACCAAGAAATTATTATAAACAGTATTTTCGCAGTTGTATTTCTCTTTAAATGTTAAACGCACTAATTTTTCTATCGAAGCTCTACTGCCGAGAAAAAAGATTATTAAAAAAATTAAATATTTACAGATTTTTTTTTCCTTTCTTCATTTTTTTTCCTAGATTCACTTCCTATTTCCTACCAATCTTTTAACCCGATACCAAATTCTAGGCATTTCTTTCAAATAATGATATTTCAAACGCTCTCGCGGCCGTAGAAAACTGTAATTTTGTATTTGAATTCGCGAAATAAAAGTGGTTCCTACGGCCGCGACAGCAGTTCATTGTAGCACCGCAGGTTATCTTTCTAGCTTTTTTCAAACTCTTTATCCCTAGTTTTTAGTTATTTTTTAAATAATTATACTCATCACTTTTATTTATCTAGGAGACTGCAGTAAGTTCTTTTTTTGTTTTTTTTTTTGTGAAAATACATTTATTCATGTGCAGTATTCTGCATTTGAAAAAAATGTAAAGAACATGTCATTAAAAGAGCCGTCCATTGCTTGCAACTTTTTTCTAATATTTTTTTCTGGCAGCATATGAAATTAATGAACAACGAATCGAGCCATTTTTCGACAAATTTTCATTTTTATTTGAATTATTATTTATTAACTATACACCACAAGTGCCTTGAACAATATAAACTACAACATTATAATGAATTCAGTTTTACAAAAATAAAAATCAATATGAAAACATGGATATTTAAAAAGAAAAATTACAAGAAAAATACAAACACATATACTCGTCAGCACTGGCTGTTTTACCTCCCGGCTTCCAGAACTAACCTGCCTCTGGTTGTGCCGATTGGCAAAAAAGTCAGCCAGTTGAACATTATCACTTTGGAGATTGACATTTTCCACATCTGTGAAACTGTTTAAGAGTCAGATATTGGAGAGTATAATATCTTAATAATGTCAAACCATTGCTCAAGGGTTCCTGGTTTGATATGTTGTCCCAATATAACGATTGTATTATTTTGTTATTTGTAATGTTATTTTAGTAAAATAAATTAATTTTAATATTTTTGAAGCTTCTTAACTCTTTTTTTGTGATTTTAGAATAGCCACAATGTCTCACATAAAGTGGGCCAATGATGTATTAAGTTTTTTGTTTTTTTAGATCTTAAAGTGAAAGGGGTCTAAAAAGTTGCATTTTGGGTCACATTGAACGTAAAAATTATTGAAAAAAATATTCCATCCTACTTTTGGCTCTCAACCGAGGTTTGAAGTTAATAAATGTCTGAAATCACATTACAAATTCGAACACCTTTTAGAACTACCGAAATGCAAAAAAAAAACACTCCGCGGAACTGATTCTGTTGAGCGCCTGTCTAATATTGACGAAAACAATGGCTCATTAAAACAATGCTACCCATTTATTACAAAACAAAGTGCAACTCACGCCCTCAAATGCTTATTTTAGAAGGTTTAATTCATATTACAAAATTTAATTGGACTTATTTTCTTACTTAAACACGGAATGGCAGCTGGTTGAGCGCATGAAATTGACTTCATGCGCTCATTTTTAGAAAAACAAAAAAATTCGAAAACTTCAAGCTCTGTTAAATATTATAATAGAGATGAATAACATTTTACAGAAGGTCATATAGAAGTCTAGGCATCTACAAAGCTTATGATCTGTCACTGGCTGGTTTAAGTGGCCACTTTACACACTGTGGAACATTCACCATTCTGCCCATATTTAAACTTAAATATTCCTCATATTTTTTCATCCCTTGACGTTTGTGAAGTTAAAGAGCTGAAACCTTAAACCGGCCAATGACATTTCATAAGCCCTGTAGATGCCTAGACTTCTATATTACCTTCTCTAAAATGTTTTTCATCTCTGTTGTTATATGTTAATATTGAAAGTTGAATCCAGTCCTTTGGACAACAAAAAATTGGACAAACTCAAAATATTTCTTCAAGCTCTGGTTGAGGGCCAAAAGAAGAATTGAATATTTTTTGCATTTTGAATAATCCAAATGGCAACTTTTTAGACTTCACCCTGATACATAGGTTTAAGAATCTAGGTAATGTTAATTGTTCACATCATTTTTTCCATGTTAGATCAGGTAATTTCGATAGTAAAACAAACGTGTTATGTTTAACTCTATTTTATCTTTAAGGTGATAGTTTTCAAGAAAAGTTATTTCATATCCGCTCCCCTTCCTCAAGTTAGGTATGCTAATACATCCCTTAGTGCCTTTATCTGGAGGATTGTAAGTCGCCTGTTCGGGCTATAACTCAAAAGTTTTTACGTTTTCCGCCGTAAACCTAGAAGAAAAGCAGAGAACTATCCATTTAAAGAAGAGATAAAGAGAACCTTAGAATTGTTTTCCACAAATATAATGAGACCTCACGGAACTCTTTATAAGGTAGAAGTAGGCAAGTATCCACCTACAAGACATTTATGACATTTTCAATTATTTGATCATTTGAGTGACCAGATTGAATCCAGAGTTCCTTACTCTCTTAGCTGTTGATCAAATCTCAAAAATTAGTATTAATATACAAACTGATCTCTTTTAGTAAATTCGGATTATACATAAATATAAACTTTCAGAAATCAGCTTATTTAAAATAGTTAAAATTAAAGTTTTTTTTTTGTAGTTTTATTTAAGAAGGTAAGCATAAACAAAAAAAATATAAAAGGAAAAATAATTAAACCCACTAAGCCGCGAAACCAGCTTGTCAGCAGATTTCTTATTTTTTCTTTACAAAAAAAACGTTACAGAAATTATATAAATTTAAATAGTAATATAAGCATTATTAAACTAAAAGCAAACGTATTTTTAACATAAAATTTATTTACAAAAGTTTAAATAGATGGCTGTTAATATAAAATAATAATCAATATAAAGCCTTGTTAGCGTATTAGCCAATTAACTATTTTTTTCTAAAAAGTTTTGTCAATATTTTCTTTTAAGATCTGCTTAGGAATCTTATTGAATATTTTGGTAATTGTATAATGAAGTGTTCTTTGACCATACTTGTTAACAAACTTCGATACTGACAAGCCTTTACGTTATGCTAGCCTCGTATTATGTGTTTGTATTTTGTATATACCTTTTCTAAAAATGAATATTTTGTTCATAAGTATTTGAAAACGTAGTTTATTTTGATGAAAAAGTAACGCTAAAATCTTTATGGTTACTGGTTAAATTCGTTGCTTTTTAAAAATTATTATTATGAATAACTTTTTGCCGGTATTAGTGTGAAAAATATTCAGTTGATAATTGACAGTGGTGGGGGATGCTCGCATGCAAGGTGACCGGCGTATTTATGATTTTTAATTTATTTTGCCATGAAAGAGGTAAATTATTGAAAATTAACTTTGTTGATGTTACGTAACCACGCGCAAATGAATTATTTACAGTTTTTTAAAAGTAAAAAACTGATATCTGAAGCGTACCACCGATCATTTGCACTGCATTTGTTCTTCCGATTCTTGAAGCCATTCGGGATGTTTCAGAATCACTCGGCAGCTCGTTTTATACCGAATTTATATTAGTTAATTTATATTAGCCCTGTTCAATTTCGTAACGCTACAAAATCACCCCTGAATAGCGCCTACTAACGTTACTCAACATTATTTTTCTCGTTTTTATTGTATTATCTTGGCTACGCCGTAAATTCCTTACATTAATAATTATTTATTTGCTTACTTTTTAATTATTTTTTTTATGTAAATAAAATAATTGTCTGTAAAGACATTCTCCATTTATATAATTTATAGAAATAAATATAAGAACAGTTAAAAACGTTGAAATAGATGAAAAAAGGCATTGACTAACATAATGGACATCAAGATAAGATATGGATATTTATTTAGTGCTCGTTTAAATTGTTGAAAACTTAATCTAAAAAAGTTTAGATCTTGTCTTGAGTTAGCAATACGACAAAGACGGGGTCATTGGAGAATTAAGGCCATTGTTTGTTCTATGCTGATCGATGAACAGTACTTTATTGTTTCTTAGCCTGCGAGTCAGAATATATAATTTTACCTGTCCCAGTAATGATGGCACATCGATTATACCATTTAGTTTGCCGAACATATATAAAGAGTTAAAATTAGTTCTACGTTTTTGTATATTAGAAATATTAAACATTGACTCTATGTCAGTATATGAATAATTACCTCTTTCTCGTCCAAGCATTCAAGGTACTCTTCAAAACAAGCAATGTTGGATTGATTCAATGCAATTTATACCATTCACATAGAATAGATATCAGAAAATAATTAAAAGCAAATTAAAAATATAAACGAATTACGTTTGTTTCGGTAATTACTGCGATGGGTAACGCATGAGGTATCTTCATCCGACTTGTCTGCTATTTACGAAGCCACTTCGAGTGGATTTGAAACATCCCGATCGTAAAAGGCGTCGGGTATTTGCGAATATGCGCCAAGGCAAGATATTTTTTTTGCCTCAAAACGAAATAATGTTCAATCATTTTTATTCCTTTTCAAATCTGATACTTTTTCTCAGCGGATAAAAAACCGCTTCGATGGGCAGGATTTATTGATAAAAAGAATTCTGATTAAAGAAATATCATTTTAAAAGAAAAATGACAGGAAATATCATTTCATTGGCAGTGGCTAAAGGCGCTTAATTGAAATTTTCAGTCCAGTCGGGCGGTCACTGATTCAATTTCTGTTATGAACATTTATTCGATGAGCGCTATTTCAAAAAGATATATTTTGCTCGGAAAATTGCTTTTACCGATAACGATTCGGTTAATTTTTGAAATGCATTTTTACCGTTTGAGTTTTTTATTTCGATTAATCCACTGAAATTCGGCCTAAAATATAAAAAAAAACTGTCCTTTGTCATCAAATAGGATCAACGTTTGCATACTCATCGCTGCACCTAGAAACATTCATCATTTGGTCCTGTTTTTAAACACAAAATACTGACGCATTTAAAAATATTTTAGGCTGCATAAAAAATATTTAAAGAAAACATGAAATACTTTTGATTTACTGAAAACAAACTTTACGTTCATTCGGTTTTTTAATAATTGATTGAAGTTATTTTTATTTTCATTATTTAATTGCTTTGATGTGTTTTTTTGTATTGAACTGTATTTTTTTTAATATACTTTTAAGAAATAAAATCATTCGTTTGACTTTAATTATTTTTTTTTTCTACTGAGTTTATTTTTTAAACAAATGACTAGTTTTGGCAACATCACGTTGCAATCTTCACGTGACATGTCTCGGCAATAACAATTTTTTAGAATTTGCTCTCCATATTTTGACAAATAACCATTCCTTTAATTTTGAAGACGGCATCAAAATATCTTAAATATAATTATTCTAAAAGTGAATGTGTGTCATTTATGGGCTTGTTTCACACGTATTGCGCTTATCTACTCGGTCCGGTAAAATCAGGGTAGGTGGATACTTATTTTTTATTTTCTTATTTGGTTTTATTTATTTAGTTTCTACTCCCGGGTGAATTTTTTGCTTAAAAAATCAAGTTAAAATTAGTTGGCTTCATGGTGTAATGTTTTATATTGTTACCTACCGTTTGATAAACGAACTAATTAAAAAAATAATTATTAATAAAACCATATTATGTTATTTCACTGTGCCGTGCTATGTTGAACGTTTGACAACATTTGCGGATAGGAATTTGAGCTCTATAACTGTGTGGTTTAAGTAGCGTTATTCTGAGTGATTGATAAAAATAACACAAAGTATACGTAATATCTTGAGAATAATATGTTAAAAAGTAAGAAAATCTTGTAACAAAAAACTAACTCAGAGACGTAAATGTCAATGAGCAAATATTGTTTAACATGGAGATATCCCTTCCAACAGGCGAATTGATTAAACGTGAAAATAAAGATCTGTCGAAAATGCTCACTTTTGTCTACTTGACATTCAGTTTTGAAAGCTTTTAATCAAATACATAAATAATATGTGCAACTAAAAAATAAACACATCTTAAAAAACATGGTTCAAACTGTCAGTAGGGTCGCAGTGAGTAACATCTTGCTAGAGGGTGTGATTCTATAAAATGCTGCAAACGCCCAGTTGCATTCCACCAGCAACACTACTGACTAGTCCAACTAGTTAGCGCCCACGTTGCGAACCCCAGGCAATGGGATTACACTCATAACGGTGTGATCACAGCAGATAACGAGAGGATAAAAGGCGAGTTTCTGGCGCCTCCAAACAAGAACCAACCAGCTAAGGAAAAGTAACCCCGACAGAAAAATCCATCAGAAAAAGCAACGGGAAACCACTCTGGTCACATTTTCCCAGAAATCACTATGGCGAGTACATCCAATAGGTAGTTGTCCTGGCTGTGGAATATAAAAGTAGCGCAGGACTGAGATGCTTTCGCTGTAGTGATCGTCAACGTCAAGAGGATCTGACAAGGCACCGCAAGAAGAAGAAATAACATAAACTTTTCATTCAAATGACGTACAATCTTTGCCAATTTTTTTAAATGTTTTGTATTAATTTTTAAATGAACTCCGAAAATATCTAAAAACTTTTAGAACAATAGAGCTTATACAAGTTGTCGCAAAAGTTGTCACCCGATGTTCCTTGACTGTAATTTTTCTTATGATTTAATTTTGTTTATTTTGCTTTTGAGTTGTGTTTATTTAATATCCTTCTTCTTCTTCTTCTGCAGCCTTTTTCTCTCCACTGCTGGATAAAGGCTTTTTTCAAACGTCTCTATTCCTTCCTTTCACCCGCTTTCATTTTTCACGTTTTCCGGCAACAGAGGCAATGTTGTCGACCCATCTTTTCTGTGGCCTT